>NW_010359940.1:42839-46113 GCF_000414095.1 Morus notabilis | reverse complement strand
TGTTCCACATAATCTCATTATGCGTAATACACTCATTCAATATCACACCATATTAACAGTGCGGATAACACCGTTCCATTCTATATGGGAATGACATGTATTAGTAATGTTCTAATTAAAGATTCCGAACTTTAATTAGATTTATTACGAACATCACCTTTTGATTATTATCCTTAAACATTATCATCTCGTATACAACACTTATATACAATGTTTAAGGTTACATAAATAATCACGGAATTTTCATTTGATATTCATAAATATATGCACATAAAATGATGAATAAACTCTTTTATTAAATAAATAATAAATATCCTATTACATCTCATGCTTCTAGGACATCATTCTCAACAGATACAACTTTCTTTCTTGTATCGTTCTTTTTCATAACTTTTACTTTTTATGGGCCCCGTTCTTGTTGTATCGTTGCTCGCATAACCAATGAGGAGTGGGGTAGCGACCCAAAACTAACTCACTCACGGTTTCATTCATAATAACCTCCCTTGCGAAGGCCGGTACAAACAGTTTTATTAATTTTTTGTCATTTATCATCTCTACTTCATATATCGTCTTACTGTCATTTTTTATAATTATGACAGTAATTTTAAACTTATTATTGCGTCTTTATGCATTTTTATCAATTTCCTTTGTAATTTGACTTTATTTAAAAGTTTGACTTTTATTGACTTTGACGTTTGACTTTTTCACAGATTAAAATTCTACTACTACCTTAAGTCCATAAGCACATTCCTCACAACAAATAATGTCAAGAAACTTCTTCTCATATTAGCATACATTGAACTTATAATATGCACAATTTTGTGCAACAAAGAGAAATAAGCTTGTTCATGTCATAAACAAAAGAATTGCTGGTACTTATAAGAGTTCCGCTAAGGTCACGACTTTCAAGTTGTCAGAAACTTTACTGCTTTGATCGTTACTGATCCTATCATATAAATTCCCAATCGTTAGATTTACAATCTAAGACATGTAGTTACAATACAATTTGACTCGAATTTGTTGTTCTGAAAATGTTATTTTGATAAAGTGCACATGTCGTGTCTAAAATCTTTAGGTTTTATGTTTATTTCATAAACCTATTTAATGTCCCATTTTTCGTTTCTTACTGTGATGTTTTGCACCTACTTACAGTTGACCTTGGGAGAATATTGTACCATCAGTTTCTTGAAAAGCGTTCTTCACAGGGCTTCTTATCCTCGAAAAGATCTACGGTTTTCATGTTCGGTATCCGGATCGAAACATCTCTTATATCACCAATATGCACCAAACCCATGCATACTTGGGCCTAAAATCACCATTTTGGACATGTTTCGAATATTAGCCCGAAATTGACGTCTGGGGTCATTTTTAAGAAAAAAGCTATTTCACAAAAGTTGTTTGAAACGAATTTTTAAAATGAACTGTTACAAGAAAGGAGAAAATTTTAGGTATTTTATATAAATTGAACTCAATATTTTAACATATGGGCTTGACTTTGCTATATACCTTTCCTTCGATACAAATTGGTTATTTTAATTTTTCTTTGACTTTGCCAACATCTATCTTTCCTTCTATACAAATTGGTTATTTTAATTTTTCTTAATATATTAGTTTAAGATCACGTGCTATGCACGTCAAGAGTAATTTGTATATTAAGTTCTAATTATCGTATTATTATTAAAAGCATATATCATCTGAATATAAAGTCTCAAAAAGAAACTTAAATTGGAAAAAAAAAAAATTTTTAGGGTAAGTAGCCAAAAAAGAAAGATAAAAAGGACTAAAATAAAAAAATAAATAAGTTTTAGGATAGAATAAACCAAAACATCAAAAAAAAAAAATTTAAGGGCAAAAATTTCAAAATGATCAAGAAATGACAAAAATGAATCAATAAATAAGTTTTAAAGCAAAAGAAACTAAAATGAAAAAAAAAATAAAGTTTTAGTGGAAAAATAAAAAGAAGGGTAAAAATAGATCAAAATGAGAAAAAAATAAATTTTAGGACAAAAGGGACTAAAAGGAAAAAAATATAAAATTTTGGGTAAAAAAGATAAAAAAAAGGACTAAAATGAAATAATAAATAAGTTTTAAAGTATTATCGGAAAGAAACCAAAAGAAACAAATAAAATAAAGTTTCGGAATAGAAATAAAAAGTAAAGGTCAAAAAGACTAAAAATGAAAAATAAATAAATTTTAGAGTAAAAAACAAAAAAGAGGAGCTTCGAAAAAAGAAAAAAACAGAGGGGGGAGCACTTTGATAAGGACTAAAATGAAAAAAATAAATAAACCTTTGGGTAAAAAAATAAAAAAAACTATCATCGTTTGTTTCGCTGATTCGAGTTTAGAATTTGAGTTGAGATGTGATTTTATGTGAGAGCTTTTTACTGTAGCAAAAAAATTAAATGTGACTGTTTGTGAGAGCTTTTTACTGTAGTAAAACTCAAATTCTAAACTCGAATCAGCAAAACGAACGAGGTCTAAGAGAATGGACTTGAAAAAATATATAGTGTAATCAGTTTTAGTAATGAAAAATACAGAAATTCATTTACACAAACAAATCGATAAAAAAAAGGCCCTATGCAGTGCTTCTACCCCAAAATTCAATCTCCCATATCTCCCCCAGTCTCTCTCCTCCAACGGCTACATTTCCCCTTTCTCTCTCGCTCCTTTGTCTTCTCTTCCATTTCCAATCCAAAACCCTCTCAATCTCTCTCTCTCCTCCGTTTCTTCTCTATTTCTCTCTCTAGATTTCGTAGCCATGAAGCACTTCATGAAGCCGAGAAACGCGGTCTTGAGGGATACGACGATAGAGTCTCCGGCCTCGCCCAACCCTAGCACAGCCAAGCCCCGGCCGTCGTGGAAGCAGAGGGGCTCCAAGGAGAACGCTCCGCCATCAGATGCGAACTTGTTGCCCCCGATTCCGGAGTAGTCGCCGGCAATCTCCGCCGCCAAGTTGAAGAGCCCACTCCTGCCACAACCGCCGAACCCTTTTAAGAGAAAGCTAAGCGCGGAGACGGTTCCGGGAACTTCGTTATTGGAACCTGCAAATCTGGTGTCCAAAATCTGCGGAGACAGAAGGCCCAAAATCTCAGGTTCTGCTAGGGCAAAATAGGAGGGAACTTTACAATTTCTCTGAAAGTGCTCCGATTGGTCAGCAAACGCAGGCGATTCCTTCCCAACCGCGAAACTCTTCTATCTTCTTATCCGATCCAAGTATTCTCGCTTTCTCTCTCTTCGATTTCCGTTTCTCTTTCGAAACTTTCCGTCGAAATCT
>NW_010359940.1:25042-42160 GCF_000414095.1 Morus notabilis | reverse complement strand
GAGAAGATCTTTTCAAAGTTTGGCTTGAGATGTTTCACTTTTAACTCAGAAAACAAAAACTCAAAGTGATATCAAAGAAGGTGTAGTTAGCAACTTATTCTGAGAATTTTGTTTGCTAGTATAAGTTTTTCTAACTTAAATGACTTTTGTTGTTGTTGTTGTTGTGTTCATGAGAAATATGCTATCTTATGTTGGTTTTCATCATAAGGACTCACATTTTTTGCCCCAAAGATATGTATCTATCAAGAGGAACCAAAAGGAAGGAAAAAATGAAGTGCATTTTTGAATCTGGATAGTAAAATTTGGGTTTGATTTGAATTTGGTTGAGTTTGAAAGAGGGATTTTTTTTTTCAATTCATTCAAATTGTATGCCTTCATTCTTTGAGGGGAAGCCACGAAATAGGAGGGAAACTAGGCGATTTCGAATTCCTTCTTCTTTGTCTTGTGAGAATTTGAAAAGCCTTGGCGTATTTGGTATTGTTCGAGATTTCATTGGTTGAAGAACCTAGAGAGTATTTGATTAGTTAAAATAATAAGCAACATTAGAGAGACAAGTAAACCCATCAATCTCCCCAATGGGCATTCCTTCTTTTACTGAATCACCGTGTCTGACGGTCACCTCAACATCAACTTTCACTATTGGGTAGGCTTGGTTGAAGGACAATGGCTGTGACACAGGGTTGCACTACGAGACTTGCGTTGCCAATGGCAATACCTGGCATAGATGCACCCAAATTCAACCGTTCATCCTAATTGTTTACACTGCAATCTTTTGATTGTCGAGTTTCTGTTATTATTTCTCAAGAATCCAGATTGTTTATTCAATTGACAGTTGGTTTACAGAGCTTCACTATTTTTGATAATCCGTTTTTGACAATCATGTTTTGTGCTATTGCTCCATGTTGCTATGTTTTATTCCAACATGTTTATTGCTGTATGAATTGAAAGTTTTCATTGTACAATCAGTCGTGTTCATGACTTCTTGATTGTTTGTTTCCTTTTCTCTGTCTTTGCTTGTATAAATCTTTAATGTGTTCATGACTTCTTGATTGTTTGTTTCCTTTTCTCTGTCTTTGCTTGTATAAATCTTTAATGTGTTCATGACTTCTTGATTGTTTGTTTCCTTTTCTCTGTTTGTTTAATATTATGTTATACCTTCAAACTCTTAACATGTTTATCATTATGGTTGTAAGATATTTGTTATCTTAATTTCATTAAATCCGGTGATTAGGAAACATGTCAATTGACAAGAGGTGGATTATGTTGTCCAATCGTTTGTCGGATGAGTACATGAACGGGGTTGCAACATTTCTTGAAAGAGCTCGAAATTATGTTGATTATGATGGAAAATGCAAGTGATACAGAATCTGATTTTAACATGATTTATGTCAGTTGTAGATGTAGCATTGTTGAATTTATGTTAAGTCAGTTTATTTTTGTTTAAGTCAATTGTTCTTCTTTCACTTGTTAATTATATAAACTACTTCATACCTTGCTTCTTTCATTGTTAGTAAGAAATATATAGTTTCTTATCTTGCTTATTTCATTGCTAATAAGAGAAATATTGTGGCTGCCCTTGATTTTACTCCTGCACCCACAATGGCTGCCAACGCCACAAGTAAAAATAAGATTGTAAGAACAATGTGTACTCTCTTTTTATTATTTTGATGACTGTTGATTATTATTATTTTTCAATTATTACAACAGCAAGACATGCTCGAGAAGAAACACGTTGTATTGCAAATGACAGAATTGTTAGTTGCTCTGGAAAAATGACTCCAGAATTTTTTTCCTAATACATATAAAGGGGTAGGAAAAGTTGACGAAAGCTGGGCATCTGAGTTAGGTTGGTAGGTTGGATTGTGCGCCACATGACTCTACTCCAAGTCAAGGCTTGGAGGGATATTCCACAACCAAACAATGTGGTGATGCTGGACTCAAGGTAATAATATAGAACCACCTAATTTCGTTCAACAGAAAGTCTTGTTGAATTATAGTCCTATTTTGGATATTATTGTTGCAGGATAAGTTTGAACGGAATGAGCCTGATTGAGAAAAAAAGGCCAAGATATTAGATTCCATCGACCGTCTATTAAACAAGCAATTGAAAGATTGGAGGTGTCGGCTGGACAAATATTGCATACAAAAAATTGTGGACAATCAAGAGGAAGTCAAAAAACACATACACAAACAGGTTCTGGTGCTGGCAGGTTGGGATTCGTCATGTGACTATTGATCGACTGAAAAGTATAAGGTAAGTTAAATACCTTCAGAGCATTCATACATTTTTTTATGTGATTTATATAGGTTATGCAACAACTCCTTTTTAACTTTGCAGAAAAAATCAGCAACAGCAACCAATGCTTTGAATCAGCATTCAATGAGCTAAATCATTTGCTTCTCACGTGTTTGATAAGGTATTTCATTTTCATTTGCTATGGTCGTGTTTAAATTTATATCATTAGTAGAAAAATAGAGCTCCCCATGATGGTTTCTGTGATTTCTTGTCTTTTTGAGTTGCTCCTTCACTTTAGTTGTCACATACTAATCTATATATACATACATACATCCACTTTAGTTTGTAAAGAATAAAGTATAAAATCACTTTTGATGATCCTTTAGGTAGTAGTTATGATATGCTAATGCCATTTAGTCTTTTCTCTTATTTGGCCTTAACAAAAGAAATATGGATGAAAATGAGATTTCCCTGTGGACAAAATCTTGTGACTGCTTTGTGATTGGAGTTTACTCTTTGGATCCATATTTATGATTTTCTCCTATTCATTTATTAATAAAAAAATGGGTTGGTATGACAAAATTGAGACTGGAATGAGTAGATTGGTATCCTATTTTATGTTTAATGCAATTATTTAGCTTGTCCGATATCAATTAAAAGAATTTAATAATATGCAGTACTTTAATGCAAAGAAGACGTCTTTATCTAAGAATCAGGCATTTTAATGCTTGCAGTAAAACTCAATCTCTACTAACCATTTTTACAACATTCTTTATCTAAGAATTAGACATTTTAATGCTTGTGGTAAAACTCAATCTCTGCTGACCATTTTTACAGCATTCTTTGGGACGTGTTATGCAGTGGCGCTCCTTGAGAAAAGGAAGTATTTTGCTTAGTGCCTTGGCTCCATTTGGTGGTTTTGCTTTCATGACTATGAATTATTGGAGATAACACATATCACTACCTCTAATATTAAGATTGTGTTCGTTTGTAGCAATTGCAAACGAGCTTGATAATTCTAGTCGACTAATTGAGCTCTGTCATGACATGTGCCATCACAAGACTAAGGGTTGGACTGGGACAGTACCAGAGGAGAATTATGCAAGTTTTTATTTATTTATTTATATTTTTGTGTTTATAATTTAGTATTTGTTAGTTTTTCTTTTCACTTGTTCATTTTCAATTGACAGCACAAGATGATAGATTTGCAAACTCAAACTGGTTATTCATGTGATGCAGTTGAGGGAAATACCTCTACACAGCCCACATTAATGACATAAAAAGATATAATGAATAATGTCCTCGGCACATGATCGGGATACGTATGGGGAGCGGGCCAAGCACTAAGAGGGGTTCGAGGAGGAGCACAGAAAATGGTTATTTCTATACTCAAAGTCAGGAACACATGCTTGAGACCTTCAAAACTCTACAGAATGCTGATCGATAACCTTAAGAACTTGAATGCACGTTGATAAATGGAGTTTGACAGTCTTAAGAACTTTGTGAAGTCTATGTTCCCACAGTATGAACCTCCTTTTGGTGACTCGTCTCCTTTGGAATAGTGCTTTTATCTATCTTTTACTCTTATTTTAGAACTTTCAGGTTTCTAGTACTTGATTTTAGAGAATGTTTATCTATCCTTATGGATGCTTTTGTCATGATTTTAGAGGAACTAATATTATGTTCAACATTTTATATATCTTCTATCTTTGTTTGCCCTAATCTTAAATGCCTCTCATGCTCTTCTTTTGGTGAGGCGCTACCTTATCTATCTCATTATTCTTTTGTGTCTCTTTTCTATTACTGGGTTTATTTTGTTAGTTTTGGGCGCTGATTAGGTTGAGTCATGAACAAGCCTTAGCTCCGTCTACAACACCTGAGGGTCCATTCAGCCATGGTGAGTTTTTTTGTCTCTCTCTCTCTCTCTCTTATTTTATCAATTCAGAGATCTTACTCAGTTAATCTTTAAATTATGTGAGTTTTTTCTGCCAGAATCTTACTATTTAGCAACTTAATATTGAAGGAAAGATTGCACTAAAGATGGAAATAATGGTTATGGTTATTCTATGAAAAATCTCAGTTCTTTTTACTTACTATTTGAGAACTAGCTTCATTACTTTTGTGCTCTTATTTTTTGTCTTTTTTTGTTTTTCTCTTTCGTTTCTAACGTCGTCTTTTTTTTCCTTCTTTTCTCCTCCAACTTTTTTCTCTTTCCTTTTGTTTCACCTCTCTCGGCCTTTTGTTTATGCTCTCCCTCTATTCATTCGGATCAACAAAGAGCCATCAATTCGGGCATGTGAGACAGACCATTATAAGAGTAATTGTTGTGTGGATGTGATTCTTTGCCATAGAATTGTTGTTCTTTTCACAGAAAAAAAATCTTTTTTTGGGGATTTTTGATGTTTACTCATTTGTAACCCCTTTTCCCTTTGATGCAGGTAAAAAAAAAAAAAGAATAGAAATTGACATGACGAGAGGGCAATAATCACTCACACTCATCACCCATCTTCAGTTTTATCAGTTTTCAGTTCAGACTGGACCCAAACAATACAGATTCTTTGTTCCTCAATCCCGCCAAATATCATGGGTATTTCCCTTGCATTGTAATCTTCCTTACTCTTGATGAATTGTTTAGTGTGTTTATTTCGCTGGATGAGGATATATTTTTTTGGAGTTAGGTTTTTTATGATTGTTCTGATAATTCAATTAAATTTGACGCTTGTCTGCTTTTGGGAACATTGTTTGGTTTTCACCCATAATCATGCCGTTCTCAAAGGGAGAGTAGCTGTTTAGGAAGCTGAACAAATGCCCACTCTTTTTCTATCTTGTTTACTAGTTATCACTAATAGCTCGTCTATCAAAAGAAAAGCTAGCTCTGATGAACTCAAGGCTTTAATGATGAGCATTCATATAACAAAAATATTATTAGTTCAAGGATTGGAAAAGTTATAAACAATGTTAGATAAATTCCTGACTTTATGAGAAGTAGGCCTGATTAAAGGATTCTCCTTTACTTTGCATATCATCAATTGGATGAATGCAATTGATCATTAAACTTTTTCTATCTTTTTTGTTTTGCTCTTTGCTAACCTCTCGCCCTCTTAAGGGTTGTACTTGATTCTTAACAATATGAAGTGTTTTTTCTTATTAGAAAAAAGAGGAGTGGGCTTGGTGAAAGATCTATTTAAGATAATAGTAATAAAAGGTCAGTGTGAGAAAATAGTAATAAGTTCGGTTGATGTTTATACTAATAAATTGATATCACCAAAATAAACTGTATGGTGATTTAACACATTTCAGACATTCTGTTACATCTGATGTTCCTTTCAGTAATGCAATTGAAATAAATTTCAGGGTGTATCTTTCAAATTTTTTTTTTCCGCTTTATAGTTTGGTGCTCCACTTTTGTCATCCATGAGTTCACAAACTCACTTTGGTAAGTGGACCAATCTTTTTATGTGTGCGAATGAGCAGGTTTGCTCAGGGATTTAGTTATGATCTTATTTTACAATTTATTTCCCTTTTTGATTGCTTCAAGTTTCATACTGTGTTCCTAATGATTTGTCCAGTCTAATCTATCTTCTTAATTGTCATTTGTTTCATTTGCCTTAAGTCTAGGCTGAATGTTAGTATTATGTTTAATTTGGAATGGAATGATATGCTTCAACGATTTTTAGAACCAGATCAACTGGTTGATTGCAAAAGAAATATACCTTTTGCAAGTAAGGGTTGTCATCAGCCTTTTAATTAGTTCTTTATATACCAATTGAAGTTTTTTAGCGTAAGATGTATGGAAGAACTATTTATTGTACTAACATTGATAGAAAAAAGGTGATTGCCTTGAAAATGCGGCCCAATTCTTTGCTATGAAACTTTTATATGTTTCATTTGTGCTTTTTAGTAGATTATTCAGGGCATTGTTAAACTCTTATTTATTTATTTATGTATTTTTGGATCAGTTTGTGGAGGTTTTCTTTTTCAAAGCTTTTAATTTTGTTCCTTGTACATTTAAAATCCAGATTGATAATTTTAAGGACTATTCTTAGGAACCTATGCTATTGCAGGTTTTTTGGATCAGTTTGTGGAGGTTATCACCATTTTACTCGCATTGCCTATGTTTACTTTGTAATCGTGTTTACCCTGTCTTTATTGCTGCATGTCATTCCTGCATGAGTTTCTTGATTTTTATAACTGCAAGATGTGTATAAAATGGGATTGGGGGAGCAGGGACAAAGTAAACGCAATGTTCTATGCATATGTACCATCTGATCTGAGCAGGAAGCACCGATGGCACCAACTTTCTCATGACAATGTCGTCTATCACGCCCATCTCTATTCCTCCACTTGTCTTGTCTTTCGTTTTTCTCTTTTTTTGTCGTTTCTCTCTAAACATCATTTAGTTCCTTACCAAAATGTAAAATTCTCTCTTTTGCAGATGATGCTCTCGGTGATGCTAACCTCCTCGGTGATCCTTACTGCACTCTCATGGTTGCTCGCGTTTGTTTCTCAACAAACTTTGAACACACGCTTTGCAAGGTTTCCTTTCCTTTCTTTCTATTGTTTGGTTTATGAGAAAATCTTGTTCCTGCTCACTTACCTAAAAGAAAATGAAACTTAGTAATTTCATTTGCTAATTGGAGAGTAGGGACAAAGTAAACGCAATGTTCTATGCAGAGATGTACCATATGATCCGAGCAGGAAGCATTGACGACACCAACTTCTCACGACAATGTCGTCTATCACACCCATCTCTATTCCTCCACTTGTCTTGTCTTTTGTTTCTCTCTTTTTTTGTCGTTTCTCTCTAAACGTCGTTTAGTTCCTTACCAAAATGTAAAATTCTCTCTTTCGCAGATGATGCTCTCGGTGATGCTAACCTGCTCGGTGATTCTTACTGCACTCTCATGGTTGCTCGCGTTTCTCAACAAACTATCGAACACACGCTTTGCAAGGTTTTCCTTTCCTTTCTTTCTACTATTTGGTTTTTGAGAAAATCTTGTTCCTGCTCATGTACCTTACAGAAAATGAAACTTAGAGCTCGTTTAGTTCGCTGATTGGAGTTTTCAATTCGAGTTGAGATGTGACTTATGTGAGAGCTTTTTACTGTAGCAAAAAAATTAAATATGAATGTTTATGAGAGCTTTTTACTGTAATAAAACTCGAATTTTAAACTCGAATCGGTGAAATGAACGTGGCCTTAGTAATTTTATTTGCTAATTTATTAGGTTATGAGCATGGTCGGGTGAGGAATTTGAGCTTAGTTTGGTACATTGTTAATTTTCTATTTCACATTCCTATTTATTTATTTATTTGCTTATTTATCTATTTATTTATTTATCTAGTTACCTATTTAATTAATTAATTAATGTGTTGTTCAAGTTTGCTTTTAAAATCAGGAATCATTATTTCATCACCCCTGTATTTTGTCAAAATGGTGCATTTTTCCATACGTTTTCATAAATACTTGTTCTATTCGTCCCGGAGAAGGTTTCAACGTGATTTGCAAAGTGTAGGGAATATATTATTTAACATTATTTGTGAAACATAGGGAGTATGTGTCACTTAGCTTTTCAACCGGCTTTTTTCCAAGAAAGAGATGCGGATCCTAAATTTTCTTTTAGTTTGGGGGATTTATTTACTTTCTGCATTGGGTTTGTTACTAATAAATTAGGCTTTTTGAGGCTGATTTCGTTTTACTAATAGACGATTCTGTGAGTTTTTTGGTTACTAGTTTGATGTGCTTCAAAGTTTTTCGGATACACCTACCTTGTTAGTAACAAGGATTCTCTATACTTGGATGTCCAACTCTTGTTTTGCTTTCTTTAAGGCGTGGCTGTTGTTGAGGAGTGATATTGCCCATGTCCAAAATGAAGTATATAATTAGGTTATTTATATAGCTAAAAAAAAAGCAAGAACAACCACATTAGCTCATAAATAAATAAAAAATAAAAAATAAAAAACACCATGTAGCTCATCTTTGAGCCAGAAAAAAAATATTTACAGATAATTTTGAAAATGTACATAAAGCTGATTATTTATATGTGCAAAATGTGTAATGCCCGCCATTTACTTTAACAGATAAAAAAGGAACTTAATGATTTTGTGAGACAATAATGTTATTTTATGAAATTTATGTTAAGTAAACTAACGTTTGTGTTGAGTTGTATTGCAAGTGACGGTAACAAAGGGATCGATGTGCTCGCGAGAATGTCCAAAAAAAAAATTGCGGATTTTTATTATGGGAAAATTCAATAATAATGCATAATGGTATAAGTTATATATTATGGTGCATTATTATTTAATTATAATGATGAAACGATGCTATATTATATTATATTATAATCACAATATTTTGTTTACTATTCCCATATGATTTTATTTTATGATTTATGTTACAATGCAAATATTAATTACATGCCAATCTCATGATTTCTTGTTGCTAATGTGATTATTAGCATATGATATTGATTGATAATGGTTTAGGAATTTTATATATGATTTATGGGAAGCTTATTTGATGGAGATGTGCCTTAATTTTCATTCAGAGCTTAAATTCTGAATTTCTATTTTTCTTATTCCTTTCACACTAGCATTTGACTTGATATTCTCTTATTAAATGTGCCAATCGTGATTGGTAGACTCAAATCAGAAACTATCTGACCACTCATTCCATCTCATTCTCTCACTCCATTTACAAAAAAAAATAAAAAAAATAAAAAAATAAATTCTCACGATAAAATTTTCTCAGCCCTATCTTCCTTCACATATATCTCCATCTCACTCTTTCTTGCATAGACGCCCACACCAAACAAGAACTAAAAAGGTACGTTCTTGGGATTGTAATGTTTCTATACATTGATCGTGGCGGCTAGGGATGAATATTTGATGAATATATATACACACACAATTATATATGTGAAGATGTTGATAATTATACATATATATTTTCCTTTCTTTCATGAGAATGTTCGACGTTGGTTTTCTTGAATAATAACTATGATGATGGCTTTGAGATATTGCACAGATTGTTGTATCTATATGTATGTATATGTATGATTATATATATGTATTGTGGGTGTGTGCGCGTTCATTTATGTGAGTGAATGTGATATGTTCATAAATATATATAATTTCATTGAAAACGTGATAATGGAATTATATTTAATAGTATGATTTTATCAATTATGTGATCTGTTACGTCAAGTGCTGCTATTCTTGAGGGTGGTACTTATGTATGTGATATATATATAGGTGTCTATACGTGAGATAGTTTATAATTTGTGTGATTAATCTGTTTTAGGTTCCTATTGCTATTTTATTTGAATGTTACCAGTAACATGTTTATGCCCTATTATTGAATTATAACGGTTGTTTCGTGAATTTTATGAGTTTACAAACATGTTAGGAACTTATGTGTATGTTTATTTTTTTTATTTGATTAATGATAATTTGGATGATGATTAAATGTGATTTCTTGATTAAACATGAACATGTAGTATTATTGTAATTATTTTAGAATTTATGCACTGATTTTGAAGTCTGTTTTCAGAGGTCAAATAAATTTGAAATTATGCATATGATATACCGTTGGAAAGCTTAGGAGGTCTAGTTTCTAATGCCACTAGTTTTAGCTTAATGTGATTTTTAATAAACTTGTTATGAATTTTTGAAGCAGCATAGGTCTGGCTGTTTATACTAGTGAATGTGATTCTAGAATGTCATTCCTAACTACTTCAGTCCATGTAATTCTTGGTCTACCCCTCCCTCTCTTAGTATTAGGTATAAGAATGTCCTCCCAAGCACAAACTGGTGCTTCTAGATCTAGAATGTGATTCTAGATTAAAAAAAATTATATGATGTTGATTGATTAAATGAATGTTGAATAGATGTCGTTTGACGTTATGAGTGTTAGGACACTGTTGATATACGAGTTATTAATTTTTTTTTAATATATGGATATTTTCTTTTGACATGAATTCTCCAAGAGGCAAGTACAATGCATTCCCTATGCGTTCCATCACCATGATTCATAGGATAGGTAAACAACGCATCAAGTAAGTAGATTCTCACCTGTAACATGATAATTAATTCTGAAAAACGTTTGAGAAATGATTTCTAATGATATTAAGTTTTTTTAAGCGTTTCTCTTATAAAGCATTTTAGTTAGAATAAGAATGAATAAACGAATATGTTTTTCCTAATTTCTATGATTTTACTTGTGAAGAGTTTTATGAAAGCTTATAAATATGTATAAATATATGTTTCACAAACCCTATATTTATGTTTGTCCTGCTAGGTGGACTATCCCACAAGGTTGACTTGTCATGTTTTGTTTGGGATTAGCTACCTCACTCCTCGTGACGGCGCGCTAACAATATTAATGGTGTAACGCTTGGGACCCCAAAAGATAAAATGAATAATGCTTTGATATGGAATATAATGAAAAGATATGTTATACCTACATGCGTGTCTCATGCACTGCTATGAATATGACTGATGATTATGTTATGTTTTCATTGAAAACTCAAATTGTGTTTTGTGAGATAGGGAAGTGTTCTTACTTAGCATTTACTGAAGAATTATATGATGTTGTAGATAAGGTTAAGAAGCCAACTGTTGAATTGTATACCTGTAATCGAATCTTTATAGAGTAAATTACGACTGTAATTGAGCTCTGTATAGAATTAGTTATTCTAGGAAGTTTGACTTTGGAAAGTTGACTCCGATCCCTTGAATCATGGGATTGATAGCTTTAGGTATTTTCTTGATTTAGTTGGTTAGTTTCCTATTTTGTATCCTAGAGTATTCTATATATTGTTATGTACCATTTTAATCTAATCAATGAGAATTACTATCATTCTTCTCTATTTTACATCATGGTATTAGAGCTTAAGTTCTCTCTAGGATTAAAACCTTTTGGCCTTCATCTCCAGGGATATATACCTTTGGCCTTCATCTCCAGGGATATATTGTTGTTTCTTTGTGCCCTGTTTTACCCTGTTTTTGAGTTCAAAACAGAGTATTTTGCAAAGTTTTTATTCAGCCAATTCAGTCTTCTTTCTGCTGGCCTTCATTGTCGTGTATCAACCTTCATAGCCTTCATAAACTCTTTTTCTAACGACCTTAATTGTTGTTTTTTCCTGAGTCGTTGGTCTTGTTAATTTTTCATCATCATGTTCGAAACTGTAGAAAACATAACCACGGCACAATTCGAAGAAGCACAGGTATAGGTTACTCATTCAACTGGAGAATTGCAGAACATTCAAGTAGCCTATTGGTTAAATGGATGGAATTTTTTGAAGTGGTCGCAATTGGTTCGAACCTTTCTCAAAGGAAAGGGCGAACTCAGCCATCTTTTGGGGACGAGAGCAACCAAAAGATCTTAAATTTCAAGAATGGGATGCTGTGATTATGTCATGGTTGTGGAATTCCATGGCGCCGGAAGTTAGTGACTGTCACTCCCCCAAACAGGAGTTGGTGACGTGGAGGCTTGCTTAGAAATAAATAGGGATTAAGAAAGTAATTAAGGTAAAGTCAAAGTCAAAGATAGTATACATATAAGAATTTCCAAACAAACCTCATTTTTTCTAATTATGACAATAATTTTAAACTTCTTATTGTGTCTTCATGCATTTTTATCAATTTCCTTTGAAATTTGACTTTATTTTTAAGTTTGACTTTTATTGACTTTGACTTTTGACTTTTGACTTTTTCACAGATTAAAATTCTACTACTACCTTAAGTCCATAAGCACATTCCTCGCAACAAATAATGTCAAAAAAGTTCTTCTCATATTAGCATACATTGAACTTATAATATGCACAATTTTGTGCAACAGAGAGAAATAAGCTTGTTCGTGTCATAAATAAAAGAACTGCTGGTACTTATAGGAGTTCCGCTAAGGTCACGACTTTCAAGTCGTCAGAAACTTTACTGCTTTGATCGATTACTGATCCTATCATATAAATTCTCAATTGTTAGATTTACAATCTAAGACAAGTAGTTACAATACAATTTGACTTGAATTTGTTGGTCTGAAAATGTTATTTTGATAAAGTGCACATGTCGTGTCTAAAATCTTTAGGTTTTATGTTTATTTCATAAACCTATTTAATGTCCAATTTTTCGTTTATTACTGTGATGTTTTGCACCTACTTACAATTGACCTTGGGAGAATATTGTACCATCAGTTTCTTGAAAAACGTTCTTCACGGGGCTTCTTATCCTCGAAAAGATCTACGGTTTTCATGTTCGGTATCTATATCACCAATATGCACCAAACCCATGCATACTTGGGCCTAAATCACCATTTTGGACATGTTTTGAATATTAGCCCAAAACTGACGTTTGGGGTCATTTTTAAGAAAAAAGCTATTTCACAAAAGTTGTTTGAAATGAAATTTCCTACAACTTTGATTTTGGTTACTTTTTAAAATTAAGCTTCACGGGTCCTCTAGCTATTTCACATGAGGTTTCGCTCAACAAGTAACAACATACCACAATAAGTGCAAATAATAATGGATATCCATGTATGCATTTATGTCATACATCCTAACATATTTTCTAAACATTTAAAGCATTTATCGTATTATGCTTTCTTTATTTTATTACATACCACTTTACAACTTTCTTTCTTGTATCGTTCTTTTTCACAATTTTTACTTCTTATGGGCCCCATTCTTGTTGTACCGTTGCACGCATAACTAATGAGGAGTGTGGTAGCCACCCAAAACTAACTTACTCACTGTTTCATTCATAATAACCTCCCTTACGAAGGTCGATGTAAACAGTTTTATTAACTTTTTGTCATTTATCATCTTTACTTCATATATCGTCTTACTGTCATTTTTTCTTATTATGACAGTAATTTTAAACTTATTATTGCGTCTTTACGCATTTCTATTAAATTCCTTTGAAATTTGACTTTATTTAAAAGTTTGACTTTTCTTGACTTTGACTTTGACTTTGACTTTGGACTTTTTCACATATTAGAATTCTACTACTACCTTAAGTCCATAAGGACATTCCTCGCAACAAATAATGTTCAAAAAACTTCTTTCACATATTAGCATACATTGAACTTATAATATGCACAATTTTGTGCAGCACAAAGAAATAAGCGCGTTCGTGTCATAGACAAAGGAACTGCTGGTACTTATAGGAGTTCCGCTAAGGTCGCAACTTTGGAGTCATAAAAAACTTTACCGCTTTGATCGCCTACTGATCCTATGATATAAATTCCTGATGCAATTTGACTCGAATTTGTTGTTCTGTAAATGTTATTTTCATGAAGTGCACACGTCGTGTCTAAAATCCTTAGGTTTTATGTTTATTTCATAAACCTATTTAATGTCCCATTTTTCTTTTCTTACTGTGATGTTTTGCACCTACTTACAGTTGACTTTAGGGCAATACTGTACAATCAGTTTCTTATTGTGATCAACGATTTTCTTGTTCAGTATTCGGACCGAAACATCTCCTATATCACCAATGTACACCAAACCCGTGCATATTTAGGAAAAAAGCTATTTCACAAAAGTTGTTTGAAACAAAATTTCCTACAACTTTGATGTTGGTCACTTTTTAAAATTAAGCTTTTATCTTGGTCCTCTAGCCTAAACATATTCGGTACAAGTTTCTGGGTCATTAACCTAGTTTTCGATTTTGGTCCGAAATTGGGAATTTTCACCGTTTTAGGTTTCCACACATCTTTAACCATCTAATCAACTTATTTTACACATCTCATTCCTCTTATTCTTCATTATAACCAAGGTTGGTTCACATTTTTCAAACTTAATTTTGGTAGAGTTCCACATAATCTTTCGTGTTTCTCGAGCTAATCATAGCACATTTTATCCTTTGTTTCAACTCTCAAACTCATATCACAACCTTTCTCATTCTTTTTATCATCATAAACATCACATACACTAGGGTTTCATCATCATTTACACTAGAATTCTCTATAAATAAAAGCACTAAACATGTAACCTAATAACCACAGATTTATCCTTTAGTCATTAGGTTTTTCGATCCCTTTAATAACCATAAGCAAATCATCATCCCTAAAAAAAAATTTCCATGGTTTCTAATGTTCATGGACGTGCAGCTACAGTAGAAAATGAGGAGAAAAATTGAAATTTTACCCTAGGAAAGTGAAGAGAAAGCTGCGGTGACACAAATCAACGGTATTTTTTTCACCGATTTCGATTAGAACTTGTTTTTCTCATTTTGGGAAAAATTTTTCTCTTTCTCTCTTTGGCTAAATGCTCTATGATTTTCTTGCATGAAAAATGAACATTTGGTTTGTATTTTCCCCCATATAAAACTGGTCTTAAGGTGATGGGGACCTAGGTACAATTTTGACATTTTCTAAAGTCTCTTTTTGTAAAAAAAAAAGTCAAAATATATGCTTGCTTCTCCCCTAAGGTTGGCCGGCCATCATCCTTCCTTTCCAAGTGTCCTAATCTCAGCCCTCCATCCATTAATCACCTTACATCTCAACCATTCACTTTTAGTAATTATCTTATTTCGGTTCACTTTAATTCTCATCTGGTGCACGTTTTATATGCGTTTTTCGGACAGTTGGTTAACTTGGTCAACTTTATTCAACCTTGACTAACTTCTCAAGAGTGACCTAGTGGTCAATTCTTGGTCAAGAAATTTTGACTTGGTCAACCATAATCGGTCGAAAACCTTAATTTTCTCAGTGCGTCCTTTCGAACCCTTTTTTCGTCCGTTTTTCGTTCTGATTGTTTCTAAAACCCTAGCATTGATGTTTTACAATTCCTTTTCATTTCTTAAACTTAATATTCATGTGTTTGTCCGCTTGCTGGAATAACACAACATTTCGTGCCTCTTCTTTGATTACAGTCTGAAATTCGGTAACTACATCATAGTTTAGAAATTTATGATCTTTAGCTTATTATTTGCTATTAAATATATACATCAACAAATATTTATCATAAAAGTATTCATATTTATAATACAGAGAATTCCAGGAAATTTTATCTTATACAATAATTTCTTTGACAAATTTCTCAGTCATGATAAATTATGTCATAATACGAAAAAATATTTGCAACAAAAAAATCAATCCTTTCATTTTTGAAAATTTTTAATGAGTTCGTTGCTTTTATTATTATTGTTATTATTTTGCATTAAAACCAGCAAATGTCAGGGTTGAGGATCGAAAGTATAGGTCAAGGCTGGCGTTAGGGTATAAATAGGGAGTCGAGGTTGGGGTTAAGGTCCAGACTAACATGGATGAGGCCAAGATTAAAACTAGAGCCCTAACCAAATCTGACCCCAACCTGAATCTCAATCCTGATATTGATTTTAGAACACAAGAAATTTTCATCTTGAAAAAAACTGTTTTTTTTATAACAAGCAAAAAAATTAATAATAAATTGAATGAAAAAGCAAAAAATAATATTACTATAAGTATTTTCTAAAACTAAAACAAAAACTCACATTCTTTCAAAAATAAAAAACAAAAATGTGCTTTAAAAAGTGATTTAGAACGAGGAGTAAGCTACATAATAGTCCTAATGTTTTCCATCTATATAATAAAAGGAAAACATTCTTCAGTTCACAAATGAAATTTGATACAACTTCTCATATTTAATATAAAGTATGTAATTAACACTGGCACATTTTTAAAATTGCCGACTAAATTTAATACAACTCTTGACAAATGAATTTTTAAAATGAACTGTTACAAGAGAGAAGAAAATTTTAGGTATTTTATATAAATTGAACTCAATATTTTAACATATGGGCTTGACTTTGCTATATACCTTTCCTTCTATACAAATTGGTTATTTTAATTTTTCTTTGACTTTGCCAACATATATCTTTCCTTCTATACAAATTGGTTATTTTAATTTTTCTTAATATATTAGTTTAAGATCACGTGTTATGCACGTCAAGAGTAATTTGTATATTAAGTTCTAATTATTGTATTATTATTAAAAGCATATATCATCTGAATATAAAGTCTCAAAATGTTAAATAGGAAAAAAAAAAAAAATTTTAGTGTAAGTAGCCAAAAAAAAGATAAAAAGGACTATAATAAAAAAAAATAAATAAGTTATAGATAGAATAAACCAAAACATAAAAAAAAATTTTATTTAAAAATGATCAAGAAAGGACTAAAATGAATCAATACATAAGTTTTAAAGCAAAAGAAACTAAAACGAAAAAAAATAAAGTTTTAGTGGAAAAATAAAAAGAAGGGTAAAAAACGATCAAAATGGGGAAATAAATAAATTTTAAGACAAAAGGGACTACAACGAAAAAAATATAAAATTTTGGATAAAAAAGATAAAAAAATGACTAAAATGAAAAAATAAATAAGTTCTAGAGTATTATCGGAAAGAAACCAAAAGAAACAAATAAAATAAAGTTTCAGAATAGAAATAAAAAAGAAAGGGTAAAAAAGACTAAAAATGAAAAATAAATAAAATTTAGAGTAAAAAAAAAAAAAGAGGAGCTTCGAAAAAAGAAAGAAAAAGGGAGGGGGGAGCACTTTGGTAAGGACTAAAATGAAAAAAATAAATAAACTTTTAGGTAAAAAAACAAAACAACTAAGATAATGGACTTGAAAAAATATATACAGTGTTAATTAGTTTTAGTAATGAAAAATACAGAAATTCATTTACACAAACAATCGATAAAAAAAGGCCCTATGCAGTGCTTCTACCCCAAAATTCAATCTCCCATGTCTCCCCCAGTCTCTCTCCTCCAACGGCTACATTTCCCCTTTCTCTCTCGCTCCTTTGTCTTCTCTTCCATTTCCAATCCAAAACCCTCTCAATCTCTCTCTCTCCTCCGTTTCTTCTCTATTTCTCTCTCTAGATTTCGTAGCCATGAAGCACTTCATG
>NW_010359940.1:13297-24771 GCF_000414095.1 Morus notabilis | reverse complement strand
AATCTGGTGTCCAAAATCTGCGGAGACAGAAGGCCCAAAATCTCAGGTTCTGCTAGGGCAAAATAGGAGAGAACTTTACAATTTCTCTGAAAATGCTCCGATTGGTCGGCAAACGCAGGCGATTCCTTCCCAACCGCGAAACTCTTCTATCTTCTTATCCGATCCAAGCATTCTCGCTTTCTCTCTCTTCGATTTCCGTTTCTCTTTCGAAAACTTTACGACGAAATCATTGTCAAGACTAGATTTTTATTGCAATGAGGGCAATTTCTTTTTTGTTTTTTGGTTGCAGAGTTTGTTGAATATGTGTACTGATAAAGATGGCAAAATCGTTTCGACACAGTGTTCGGAAGGATCTGCAATGGTGGTTTGTGGTGAAAAGGATAAAGTTGAGAGTTTTGGAGGTAGAGAAGAGCATTCTGACGTGAGTGAGGAGGTAACTTGTGCCGTTTGTGGTAATAAAGTGAGAGGGAATAACTTCACAATCAATTCTCGTGTAGGTATATTTACTCTGTCCTCAGTTCTATGGATGTTTTTTTTTCATTTCATTTATGGAAATTAGGAAGAATTATTTGTTTTACTAAGTTCAATTATTTGCTTATTGTTTTAGTGATTATTAAAAAAAAAAACACACAAATAGGTTCTGGGGCAGGCAGATTGGGATTCGTTATGCAACTATTGGTCGACTGAAAAGTATAAGGTAAGTCATGTAAAAACCTTCAAAGCATTCATACATTTTTTTTATGTTATTTATAGGTTATGTAACAACTCCTTTCTAACTTTGCAGAAAAAATCAGCAACCAATGCTTTGAATCAGCATTTAAGGAGCTAAATCATTTGCTTCTCACGTGTTTGAAAAGGTATTTCATTTTGATTTGTTATGGTTGTGTTTAAATTTATATCATTAGTAGAAAAACAGAGCTCCCCGTGATGGTTTCTGTGATTTCCTGTCTTTTTAGGTTGCTCTTTCACTTTAGTTTGTTTCAAATATTCAACCAAGCTGATTTCACGCATGATGTGTATATGAGAAGTTATAAATCATATACTAATCTATATATACATACAAACATCCACTTTCGTTTATAGAGAATAAAGTATAAAATCACTTTTGATGATCCTTTAGGTAGTTGTTATGATCTGCTAATGCCATTTAGTCACATGCATATTTTTTTGACACTTATTTGGCCTTAACAAAAGAAATATAGATGAAAATGAGATTTTTCAGTAGACAAAATCTTGTGACTGTTTTTTGTGACCCATATTTATGATTTTCTCCTATTCATTTATTAATATTTAAATGGGTTGGTATGACAGAATTTTGTGACAGGAATGAGTAGATTTGTATCCTATTTTATGTTTAATGCAATTATTTAGCTTGTTCGATATCAATTGAAAGAATTTAATTATATGTAGTACTTTAAAGCAAATAGGACGTTTTTATCTAAGAATCAGACATTTTAATGCTTGCGGTAAAACTCAATCTCTGCTGACCATTTTTACAGCATTCTTTGGGACATGTTATGCGGTGGCACTCCTTGAGAAAGGAAATATTTCGCTTAGTGCCTTGGCTCCATTTGGTGGTTTTGCTTTCATGACTCTAAATTATTGGACATAACACATATCACTAACTCTGATATTAAGATTGTGTTCTTTTGCAGTAAAAAGCAAAGGAGCTTGATAATTCTAGTGAATTGAGCTCTGTCATGATATGTGCCATCACAAGGCTAAGGGTTGGACTGGGACAGTACCAGAGGAGAACTATTTTGCAAGTTTTTATTTATTTATTTTATTTATTTTTGTGTTTTTTTTATAATTTAGTATTCATTAGTTTTTCTTTTCACTTGTTTCAATTGACAGTACAAGATGATAGATTTGCAAACTCAAATTGGCCATTCAAGTGATGCAGCTGAGGGAAATAGCTCTGAATAGCCCACATTAATGACGAAAAAAGATATAATGAGTAATGTCCTTGGCACATGATTGGGATACATAATGGGAGCGGGCCAAGCACCAAGAGGGGGTCCGAGAAGGAGGAGAACAGAAAATGGTTATTTCTATACTCAAAGTCAAGAACAAATGCAACCTTCAAGACTATAGATGCAGATCGATAATCTTAAGAACTTGGATGCATGTTGACAAATGGAGTTTGACAGTCTTAAGAACTTTGTGAAGTCTATGTTCCCACATCATGAACCTCCTTTTGGTGACTCATCTCCTTTGGAATAGTGCTTCTATCTACTTTTTACTCTTATTTTAGAACTTTCAGGTTTCTAGTACTTAATTTTAGAGGATGTTTATCTATCCTTATGGATGCTTTTGTCATGATTTTAGAGGAACTAATATTATGTTCAACATTTAGATATCTTCTATCTTTATTTGCCTTAATCTTAAATGTCTCTCATGCTCTTCTTTTGGTGAGTTGCTGCCTTGTCTATCTCATAATTCTTTTGTCTTTTCTATTATTGGGTTTATTTTGTTGGTTTTGGACCCTGATTAGGCTGAGTCATGAAGAGGCCTTAGCTCCTTCTACAGCACCTGAGGGTCCGTTCAGCTATGGTGAGTTTCTCTCTTTCTCTCTCTCTCTCTCTCTCTCTCTCTCTCTCTCTAATTTAAAAAATTCAGAGATCTTACTCAGTTAATCTTAAAATTATGTGAGTTTTTTCTATCGGAATCTTACTATTTAGCTACTTAATATTGAAAGGAACATTGCACTAAAGATGGAAATAATGGTTATGGTTATTGTATGATAAATCTCAGTTCTTTTTACTTAGTGTTTAAGAACTAGCTTCGTTTCTTTTGTGCTCCTTTTTTTTCTCTTTCCTTTCTAACGTCGTCTTTTTTTTCCACTTCTTTTCTCCTCCAGCTTTTTCCTCTTTCCTTTTGTTTGTGCTCTCTCTCTGTGCATTCGGATGAACAAAGAGCCATCAATTTGGGCATGTGAGGGAGACTATTATCAAAGTAATTGTTGTGTGGATGTGATTCTTTGCCATAAAATTGTTGTTCTTGTCACAAAAAAAAAAAAAAAATCTTTTTTTTGGGGATTTTTTATTTTGAGTCATCTGTAACTTCTTTTCCCTTTGATGCAGGCCAAAAAAAAAAAAAGAATAGAAATTGACATGAGGAGAAGAAGAGGGCAATAATCACTCACACACAACACCCATTTTCTGTTTTAGTGGTTTTTGGTTCAGACTGAACCAAACAATATAGATTCTTTGTTGCTAAATCCCGCCAAATAACATGGGTATTTCCCTTTTATTATAATCTTCCTTGCTCTTGATGAATTGTTTAGTGTGTTTATCGGGTTGGATGAGGTTTTATTTTTTTGGAGTTGGGTTTTTCATAATTATTCTGATAATTCAATTAAATTTGATGTTTGTCTGCTTTTGGGGACATTGTTTGGTTTTCACCCATAATGTTCTCGTTCTCAAAGGGAGAGTAGCTATTTAGGAAGTCGAACAAATGCCCACTCTTTTTCTATCTTGTTTACTAGCTATCAGTAACTGCTATTGTCTACCGAAAGAAAAGCTAGCTCTAATGAACTCATGGCTTTAATGATTAACATTCATATAATAAAAATATTATTAGTTCAAGGATTCGAAATGCTAAAGCCCATGGATATTAGTGAAAACTTATAAACAATGTTTGATAAAAGCCTGACTTTATGAGAAGTAGGCCTAATTACAGGATTCTTTTTTACATTGAATATCATGAATTGAATGGATGTAATTGGTGATAAATAGTGTTTAGATAAATTCCTACTTTATGAGAAGTAGGCCTAACTAAAGGATTCTCCTTTACTTTGCATACCATCAATTAAACTTTTTCCTGCCTTTGATTTTTTTTTTTTGTTTTATCTTTTTGAGGTTTTGTTTTTGTTTTTGTTTTTTTGTTTTTTTTCTCCTTGAGGACATCTTGAGTGTTGCCCTCTTAAGTTTTGCACTTGATTCTTAACAATGGAAACTCTCTGCTTCCTTAAGTTTTGGGTTCTAGTTTGGTGCATTTGACCCACTTTTCATGTTCCTAGACGCGTTTTTCACCACTGAGAACTCTCTCTACATCTCTTTATAACATACCTTGCCCTTATCCTTGATTTTATGCTAGGAAACCATCACTCTCGAGCTCCAGAGCAGCACGCCATCAACAATATCAAGGCTGTGATCAAGGTATAAATTTTATTTTATTTTTTTGATATTTTTCGCAAAGGTATACAATTTAACTGTTTTAATTTGGGATTCTACTTGTTTGGATGGAAAATCATTCATTAGAAAATGACTATTAGACATATTTTCAGGTTATTGTATATATTATTTTTAGCTTCTGAGAGAGTTTTGTTGAATTGTCTTTGGATTGAGAAAGTTGTAAAAGATGGTTCTTTTATTGATCGTTTATCTGGGTTGTTTAATTTTTATTCGTTTTCTCAGATTTTTAATACGAATTGTGTATGTATAGCTCTATTATTGTTCTTTTTTAATAGTATTAATGTCCTTTTATTTGTTTTCTAATATACAATTCTAGGTATTTGTTTTCTTTTTTCTCCGCCCCCTTCTCCTTCTTGGGCCATGGACCTTTCTTTTTCTTCCATGTTTGTGCTTCTTTGTTCGCATCTTTTTCTTATTACGGGATTCTGTTTTGTTCTAGGTTTTGATTGTTGCTTTAATTGGGATCTTGTTAATTTTTCATCTATCTTTGCTTGATTTTATCTTCGTAATGCTTGGTTCTTTTTGTTTTTTTTTTTTTGCTCTCGTCCCTTTTTTCTTGCTTTTTTTTTTTTTTTTTATTTTTTTGGGAAGTTAGGAATTTTTTTTTTTTTTTGTTTGGTTTGTAATTCTAATATGGTTTCAGATTGTATTTGCCTGTTAAAATATGTAAAGATTTGTTTTCCACAAGTTCTGGAATTTAGTCATTTACCTCCGTCGTCCTTGGCTTCACTCGGTTAAGATTTATCCGAAGTAAGCTATATGCCTCTCTTCTTCTGAAAACAAATTCTTCACGCAATACCCTAATTGACTAATTTACAATTCTACAAAAGTTCCTCTTCTTTCATCTTACTGGCCTTCTGGTATGTGAATTCCATGGACATTGGTTATTATTTTTTGGTTTATTTTTTACTTTTAAGGTTGACGTGAAAGCCATCAGTTGAGACTCAGCCCTTTTCTTTTTGTCAAGGGAAACTCTCTGCTTTGCATGTGGCTGCTTCAATTGATTGGATTGCGGTAGGTTCACATTTCTTGATTCCTCTTTACTCTTGTCTTGGGACAGATGTTCTTTTCAATTTTTTTGTCTTTTCTTTGTTTCTTGGGAAAGTATTTGTCATGCTGATGATGAGTTTTTCTGGGCTTTGTGTGGTTCATCTTCTTTCCATGCTTATGGATGGGTTTGGTCCTGCTGGTGTTCTTAATCGCCACAAACAGGTATGCATGAATATTCTAGTCACCTTTTTACATGTTTCTGAACTTCTAATTGGATAGAACATCTCAAACACTTTCTTTTGATTATCCATCAATACTCAAAATTTGCAGAGTGGTTGAGGTTAATAAAAAGAACTTAATTAACGTTATAAAGGTATACAGTATTAGATTTAAAAACATTGTTGGTGCTACCATTATATGCAGGTAAGCTTGTGAATTTATTTCTTTTAGTTATCTTTTCTTTTATATTTTTCAGCTCTAAAAGCGATGAAAAGATTGAGTGCAATGACTACTGATAATGCAAGGATTCATGAAAAAAACATTAACTCAAGAAAAATGTATGTAAAGCATAATGTTTATCGCTACAATCTAAACTCATATTATTATTCATATGAAAATCTCTGATATGTAACGACCTATATTTTCATATGGTTAATTTGATTGTTGATTTTATTATGGTTAAGATTTTTTGAATTAAATTTTGTTTTGACAAGTTTTTGTCTAAAATTCTCTCTTCGACCTTGTATATTGCTGAAATTTTTTATCGTTACAATCTGAACTCATATCATCATTCATTTGAAATGTTTTTTGAGCATTTGGAAAATTTTGGATTTACGATTTTCCTTCATGATATGAGTTCTAGAACAAATAAAATTTGTGAAAACTAACTTTTAGTTTGACTTTTAATTTTTTTTTTTTGGGAATTATCTAAGGCTTATTTTTGGGTCAAGTCTATTTTCCTTGTTTGGGGCCAGGAATTTTTTTTTCTTCTTTTTTGGGCCCTTAGGCACATTTAGGAGCTCTAGAACATTGTTGCTCGTATTGTGTCATTTCTTTTTCTTACAATACGGTGCAAACACCCATTTCTCCCACTCTTCTGTCCTCTCCTCTCATGTAGCCACCAACAACCGCAAGAGCCCTAGTTCCCCCATTTGCTCTTTCTCTCCTTACTGTGCAACCTCCGAAGATCAGCTAAGCCTCAACTCCGGAAAAAAAATCTAATAAGAACATCAAAAAGATAGTGGCTGGCTGCGTCTGCTTTACGTCTTTGTATGCATCAATTTATTGAGACTTTGATCCACCCTCTCCACCCTCTTCAATGCCATTTCAAGTTAGTTTATGCCTCTTTGTTTTCCTTTTCGAATGATTAATCAGTTGTCGATTTGGGTTTTGAACTAATTGTTGTTGTCATCAGAAACTATTGGTTTCTTAATATCTCTTTGGGTTTCAATTTCGAGTTCTTTTTGTTCTATGTCTTGAAGTTGGTTCGATTGGTGTACCGGGTTTTGTTTGTGATTTTTTTTGAGGTCAATGAGATAGTTGTTGCCTTGGATTTTAATTCCCCGGGATTGCTCTTCATTTTTGTATTTTTCCTTGCTGTATCCGTTGGGCTTAAACCAAGTAGTGGTTGTGATTAGGGATGGCAATATTCCCCACGAGGATCGGGCCCCGCCCCATATTAATGTGCAACCGTGCAATAAAAATTGAAGCTATAAGGAATAAACAAGAAAGGATAATTTATGTTTAAATTTTGATGTTTTTAAACTTTTTTCGCTTATATGTTAGTTATTACCGTTGTATTCAGTTTGCAATATGTTAGGAATTTATTTTTTTTCATGGAACCTTTAATTTTGGTATAAATTATAATGAATTTCTACTCTATTTCTATTTTAAGTTGCTATTATTTTGAAATGCATAGTCCTATATGACGGGGAATGGGGCGGTACGGAGAAGGCTCCTCCAATGGGGAATCCCCGACTCCAACCCTGCCCCTCCTTAAGCGGGTATGGGAATGGGGATGGGGATGGGGATTGTTTAGGGTAGCGGGGATGGGGATGGGAAGTCATCCTCCGCCCCCACCCCACCCCATTACCATCCCTAATTGTGATGATTTAATCAATTTTTGTGACTTCAGTCGTTCCTCTACTTACTAAAGAGGTCTGCGTGATCAACTTTCCTTTTCTATTTCCAAATTCTTCCTTTTCCAATTCTTACTTGCTTCTAGTTACTTTTTCTGTCACCTACATTCCATTCTTCTTCTACTGAAGATTGTTTTTAAAGTGTTTGTTACTATGTCTTAGTAAATGCTTTACTTTGCTTCTGAAATCCTAAGGTGAATTTTGATTAATTGAACTATGTTCTTATACTTGCTTCCTTTATCGATTGTGAAAAAGGGTCCTTTGAATCTTAGGCATGTGTCTCTACAAATAATTATATATATAAAACTGTTTTTGGGTTCAATCAAGAAGAAGGATTTGTTTTCCTCACTATTATTCCTTTCTAGTAGTTTCCTTCCCAGCGAAAGATGACAACTTGAACCTCCTTATTCTTGTTGATCTTTAAGATTTGTAATGATGTGTTGACTTAAGGAAGTTTCATTACCTTGATTGTTTATTTTGAGTTATTTCATGGTTTAGAGAAGGTGGGTATCATTCTTTAAAAGTTTTGTTCTATACGCAACTTATACCTTTCATTATCTAACGCTATTGAAATTTTGTTTTTGGTTTCGTTTGATGAATTTTGCTGGTCTTGGTGTTCTGTTACTTCATTGTTCAGGGCATGAAACTCCTCCCTTATGTTCTCGGTATAGACATCTAAAAGTTCATGTCTTACGCATCCTTGTGTGAGTTCCGAATATTATCTTGAAATGACAAGTTCATGTCTTAGGGTAATATTTTCATTTTCTTATTCTTTTGAAATTGTTTCAAATTATTTAAATGTCAAATTTATATTATCTTCAATTAAATCTCTTTAGTGACTAACACTTATGTTGTGGCGTTACAAATAAGAGTTTTAATCACGACGAATAAACATATAAATGACTAGATTTTCAAGATTTTACTTATTGATATCTATTATAGGTGTGGGTGTAAATTATTTTTTACTGAATTTTCTGTAATTGCAGGCCTGATCCTTTTCCAGAGCTGTTTTGTGGACATGCAATTTTGGAAGCGGTGGTGAATATTATCTAGTATAAAAAATAAACACTGAGTATCTAATTTTACCCTCATCTCTCTCTTTCTTGCTCATCTCTCGCTTTCATTCTCTCGCTCGGCTCTCCCTTTCTCATGCTCATCTCTCATCTCTTTCTCTCTCTCTCTCATCTCCCCCTCTCATCTGCCTCTTTGTTTGAACAATAGGAAACTTGGGTTGTTCTACTTTTTTACTTTGATTTTACTTGTGGATTAACAGAACAACTTTTGAATTTGAAAAAAATGAAGTGTCTGTGTTTGTTGTCGGTTTTTTCTTTGGGGCACTTCGCTTTGCAAATAAAAAGAAAATTTTGTAGAGTGAAACTTGCTCTTAGTATGGTAAGATTGTTTGGAATTTTTATTCCTCTGTTAAAAGTTAATTGTAATGACAGTTTGAAAGTAATGATAGCATGTTAATGCTTGAATGAAACAATTTTATGGCCTTTTTTTTCTTCAGTTTCTTGTTTTGTTTGATTGGGCATTAAATTTTTCATTAGGACTTGTGATCCACAATTTCCGCCTTATATTTGATAAAATGTAAATTAAAAACTAATGAGGCACCCACTACATGATTTTTCTGCCGTATAGTGGTTATATCTTAAGCAATGTGTACTCATAAAAGGATTTTTTTGCTTTTTTCTTTTTTGGCTTGACTCCAAATTTGATCGTGACTGGAAGAAGATTGAAGTATTTGTTTTACAAAAACAGTTATTCAGGTACTTCTATCTTGTATGTGTAGAGAAAAGTTCACCACTATGATTAAAGTTTGAAAGATCCTTATAAATTCTCTTAATGAAGTCATGGTCCCTGTTTGGGCACTATATTGACTATTATAGTATAATAGTATGTGCAATAGTTGTAATTGTTGGATCTATACCCTAAGAGCTACATGGAGATCTTGTGCCTGCTTTTGTTTAATATTATAATTGTTTTTGAGGTTTTAATTTTTGTTATCTTTTAACTACTTTTGCGTATTTTGATAGATACGTGGCCATACATAGAAGTGGTTCATGAAAGTTTGAAAGAGTGGGACCCATGCGATAAAAAGCCCCTAAAAATAATGCAGATAGTTGATATCTATCCACCTTTTTTTTCATGAGCTCTTTTTCGTTTTTAAGACTTATTGCGTGTTAACATGTTTCGTAGCTCCAAATGTTACTCATACTAACGAGCCATTTCAAGCTTCTACTACATTTGTAAAATTAGATCTCTCAGATTTGTCGAAGATTCTTATTTCAGATTTGTTCTTATGTTCTTATATTCTTTAAACTTATCTTCGACACATTTTAATTATTTTGGATCGTTCTTTTCACAGGTTATGTATAGATGCTGAAAAGCGGACAACTATAGTTTTAATTTTCTTGATTTCGGACTTGTTATGTTCTCCCCCATCTTTTAATTTCAGTGTCGTCTTTACTTCGTTTCTGTTGAATTTAATTGACAACACGTTTGAATTATTTTTATTGTTATCCTTAAAGGTTTAATTTGAATTTAGGGTCTCATTGTAAGGTTGCTTTGTTCTTCTACTTTTTGAAATGGCGAGGCATTGTAGCTAGGATTACACAACACACTGTTATTTCAGATTTATTCTTATGTTCTTATATTCTTTAAACTTATTTTCGGCACCTTTTAATTATTCTGGATCTCCTTTTTGCAGGTTATGCATGGATGCTAAAAGCGTCAATAGTGGTTTTGAATTTCTTGATTTCAGAATTGTTATTTTCTCGCAATCTGTTGTTTTGGGCAACATCTTTACTTCATTTCTCTTAGAATTTGTCGACAACACGTTTGAATTATTTCACTGTTCTCGTTGCAGGATTAATTTAGATTTAGGGTCTAATTGTAGTGTTGATATGTTCTTCTGATTTTTGAAATGGCTAGTTATTATAGTTTGACTCATAGAACACTATCTTATTTTGGATTTGTTCTTATGTACATATACTCTTGAAACTTATCTTCGACACCTTTTAAGTAATCTTGATCGTCCTTTTTGCAGGTTATGTATGGATGCTGAAAGTGGACAACTATAGTTTTGATGTTCTTGATTGCGGGTTGCTATTTTTCTCCCCATCATTTACTTTCAACGACGTCTTTGCTTCATTTCTCTTGAATTTCATTGACAACACGTTTGAATTATTTTTATTGTTCTCATTGCAGGTTTAATTTTAATTTAGGACCTCCTTGTAGTCTTGCTTTGTTCTTTTGATTTTTGAAATGGTGAGGTATTGTAGCTACAATTAGAGAACACAATATGTTCGGCACCTTTGAATTATTTTGGATCTCCTTTTCCTAGGTTATGTATCGATGCTAAAATTATACCACTACGGTTTTGAATTTCTTGATGTTTGATATCTTTTTATATATGTTATTTTCAGTTGCCTCGTTACTTCATTCCTCTTAGATTTCATTGACAACGCGTTGAATTATTTTTATTGTTCTCATTACGGGTTTAATTTGGATTCAGCGACTCATTGTAACGGTTTTTTTTTTTTTTTTTTTTTTTTTTTTTTGAATGGCAAGGTATTGTAGTTAGGATCACAGAATCCAATCTTCTTTTAGGTTTGTTCTTAAGTATTTATGTTCTTTAAGCTTATCCTCGGCGCATTTTAATTATTCTGGATTCTTCTTTTCGTAGGTTAGGTATAGATGCTTAAACCGAACAACTATGGTTTTCATTTTCTTTATTTCTAATTGTTATTTTCTTTCCATATTTTATTATCAACTGACTCTTTATTTTTTTCTCTTGGATTTCATTGACAACACGTTTGAATTATTTTCATTGTTCTCGTTGCAGGTTTAATTTGGATTTAGGGTCACATTATAGTATTGCTTTGTTTGTTTTTTTTTTTTAATTTTTGAAATGACGAGTTATTGTAGTTCAGATGTGACACCTAAAATTCTAACTAACAATATTGTTATGAATATGATATTGCGAATTAATTTGAATAGGTAAATGTGACGAGGACTCATGGTGCAAGAACAAGTTCATGCCAAATTCTTAAATTTAGGAGATGATATGATAAATTTGTGTGATGGTTAATTTTTATCTCTAGATTATATATATATATATATATATATATATATAAAATACATATAT
>NW_010359940.1:7248-11604 GCF_000414095.1 Morus notabilis | reverse complement strand
ATATTATATATATATATATATATATATATATATATATATATAATACACATACCTATATGAGTACATATTTATAAACTTATTGCTTCACACGTTTACATCTCTATGCCAATTGCCAGCCCATAAATCACCTAGTTTTAAGCCAATTAATATTGAAGTTAATGCCAAATTTGTTTTGGATTAATTGCTCATGATTTTCATGTGTATTGACCCATAAAAATTCTATTTTTTTAAACCCTCACGCTATTCTTCTCTTTGTTGCCTAATATTTCCCTCTCTCTATCCACATTTTTACGCTCTCTCTATTCCTCATTCTCCCTCCCTCTTCCCTCTCTTTCACGTTCAACAATACCACAAAGAGAATTCCACAACCAGTACCACAAAGAGATTTCCACAACCAGCCATCAGATCCCACTACTTCTCGAGTCTTTGTGAGTTTTCTAATCATCCACGAAAAAATAAAGATTTTTGACGTATAGTTCTTTCTTGTTGTTTGTTTGGTTTTGGTTTAGATTTCTTTGGAGGGTTAGGGTAAATGTTTTGATGGTTTTTGTTTGAGAGGAAGAAGAGGAATATTCATAAGATGATGATTGAGTGAGGCTATACTATTGATATATGGTTTTATTATCTTGGGCTAAAGGTTTTTAATTGATTCTTCGATAGTCAAGCACGTTATATTGGTGGTTGTGGCTTTAAATTCCTAGAAAACATGTTCAACGGAAGCATTGTCTTAGTAGTTGATATAATATTATGATTTTATCACCAATTTGTTCATTCTTTATTTTTATACATCTATTCGAATGATAGTTTTCTCTTTTACTCCTTTACTAATGGAATTACGACTTTGTTGACTGGTGGCTTTGCTTTACAATCAAGTGCATAGTTTATTTCTTTAAGTTATCAATTCTAATTAGAAGGGTCATTTATAGGCTAGTAAATTAGGTAATATTTTGGGTTGTCTTTATTATTATTGACATATTCTTGCCATGTTACATCCTAGAAAACATGTTCAGAGGAAGTTGATATTATGGAATTACAGGCATGTTTTTATGATTTTAAGTGTTAGAATCAGGTCATAGGGCTGAATAATAGATAGAATGTGGTTAATGCATGTTGAGGTTTTTCGTCATTCTATGAGTGCTGGAATTTTCTAGCTTATATGAGTTGACTTTAAAACAGTATTTGAGGGACCAAACAGATTTTGGTTTTTGCAAACAATTAGGTGTCGTTGGAAAGATCTGGATGTCTATTTTTATTTGAAACTGGTTTTAGTCTATGAATTCTTATGACTTTTCAAATAGATAGAGGTCAGGCTGTCAGTTTTTGTAAAGTTTTGTAATTTTATATAATTATTGGGTTTTTGTATCTTAGACACTAATAAATGATGAAATTGGCCTTTTAGATGTTTTAACGTGACCGTTGTGTTTGATGATTTATTAAGACTTTTTAGTAATTTTATTTATAATTTATGGCATGAACGGTTATAGAGGCGAGCACCCGAGGACCTCATTCGTCACGTCACCGTCGGGGAATTTTAAAAGGTTAAGTAAGGCGATATGTAAGTACACTCTCCTACAACATGAATTGAATAATTGAGACGTATATGATTTCGATGTTTATGTTGATGTTATGACGCTTTTAATACTTATCTTATGATGACGTTTTGAAGAAAAATATATATACGTATTTTTATGTTTTTAGTGGCATTGTACTTCATTGATGGTGACAGGTGAGCGGTCTTTTATCCGGTGAGTGGATTTGTTGTCATGCTTTGTTTTGTGGGTTTCTCCCTCACTCTTTTCGTGACTACCGCGCTATGACGGTACAACTTTGGGCCCAATATATATGATTGTTTTAAAGTTTTAAAAAAATGTTTACAAAAATGTTTATATTTATGATGACATTTATTGTATGATATGAGTAAGATGCTATTTACGTTACAGGTATGGTACAGATTGGTTTCCTATTTCCTATCACGCATCAATAAGATACTCTAACTCTAGTTAGATAACAACACAACGAGATGTTTATGAGTTTGAATTATGCGAATACTATTTCTAAATCCTGAATAGAAAATTTTCCCTAACTCGTTTAATTAGATGACCCCCAAACGATAAGATAAGGGATGAGAGGATATCATTATAGAGAATATGGTCAACCATGGAACCCTTGGTGGTATGGTTTAGAGAGTGAAGTAGACAGACTTTGATTGATTCACCGACTCTCTTGTAGCACACGAATGGTTTAATATCATAGTATATTCTAAATTTTATGGAACTAAGTAAAAAGAAATAATGTAATGTGATTGATTATGGATGCAATGATTTGGTAGTAGCGTATTTTGATGTGTTTAGGATGATGTAAAGCATCTTTATGATTTTGTTTGGTGGGCATGATTAGTCTCTCATTAAGTAGTTGAAAAAAAAAAATCCTTTGTGTTGATATATGATTCTTAGATATGGTTAGAAGCTAGTTTTAATGATTGTAGCTATTAAGATATGGTTATTGAGGAAGATATTGGAAAGATAAGTTTTGATGGTTGTCCAATTTGGTTTTACATGTAAGAAACAATTTGGGGTGCTAGATAGCTTATTTAATGAGAAGTTATTAAAATAAAGTAAGTTATTAAAATAAAGTTTGTTGAGGTTTGATGTGTATTGGAGGTTGATTGTTTTTTTTTAGGCTATGAAATTTGAGGAGAGAGACATATGTGCATTCAAAGAGGTTGTGAAAATGGTTGTTAGCAGAATGTGTTAGGAACTTGCATGTTTTTTTTTAGGCTATGAAATTTGAGGAGAGAGACATATGTGCATTCAAAGAGGTTGTGAAAATGGTTGTTAGCAGAATGTGTTAGGAACTTGCATGGATTTATGTCCTGATCTTAGTTTTAGTATATAGGTATGTAATAATGCTAAGAATAAATTCAATTGACGATTCCAAATTTCGACTGTCCAATGATAGACTACCCCATGATGAGAGATGGGGCCATAGCTGAGACCTCTACTATTGTGAATAGGACTACTTCTACTTTAACCTATTTGCTTATATTCTTCTGATAAATATAGCCACACACTCTCTTGTATCCTATTCTTTTAAGAAACTGTATAGGGAGAAATCAGGACCTTGTGAGATAGGGATTCTCTAAGACACTACCCTACAGGGAAGTGATTATGTCCACTTATTGACTACATACAATGTCAATAAAAAATGGTAAAAAGAGAACTCTTAAGTGTTGTAAAGAATGGTAATATTAGGAATGAACTTCTTAAAAAAGTATAATGCGTCTATCGAGTCTTGACATCAACAGATTGTGATTGAACTTGAAGGTGAAGAACAATTCCAATATATGGGTGAACCGAGGAAGGAGACTAAGATGCACAACAAATGTAAGCCAATGGATGCATGTTTTTTATGGCTAGCATAGTGGATAAGAAAAAGGTGGAAAAAAGCTGAAGTTAGTTGATGCGCATGTCAACAAGGATTTCGGTGAAGTATTTCTACACGATCTGTTAGGTTCCTACCAGATAGTAAAATAGATTTTGAGACTGAATTTATATCTGGAATGGACTGATTTAAAAAGCACCTTATAGAATGACACGTGTTAAACCAAAGGGTTGCTGGAACATGGTTTCATACACAGCGTTGTTTTCTAAGAGTAAGGACAATTCTATGAGTGTGGATTGATTGTAGAGAACTGAATAAGGTGACGATAAGGAATAGGTATCCACTATCAAAGATTGTAGAGAACTGAATTTTCTGTAATTGCAGGCCTGATCCTTTTCCAGAGCTGTTTTGTGGACATGCAATTTTGGAAGCGGGGGTGAATATTATCTAGTACAAAAAATAAACACTGAGTATCTAATTTTACCCTCATCTCTCTCTTTCTTGCTCATCTCTCGCTTTCATTCTCTCGCTCGGCTCTCCCTTTCTCATGCTCATCTCTCATCTCTTTCTCTCTCGCTCTCATCTCCCCCTCTCATCTGCCTCTTAGTTTGAACAATAGGAAACTTGGGTTGTTCTACTTTTTTACTTTGATTTTACTTGTGGATTAACAGAACAACTTTTGAATTTGAAAAAAATGAAGTGTCTGTGTTTGTTGTCGGTTTTTTCTTTGGGCCACTTCACTTTGCAAATAAAAAGAAAATTTTGTAGAGTGAAACTTGCTCTTAGTATGGTAAGATTGTTTGGAATTTTTATTCCTCTGTTAAAAGTTAATTGTAATGACAGTTTGAAAGTAATGATAGCATGTTAATGCTTGAATGAAACAATTTTATGGCCTTTTTTTTCTTCAGTTTCTTGTTTTGTTTGATTGGGCATTAAATTTTTCATTAGGACTTGTGATTCACAATTTCCGCCTTA
>NW_010359940.1:0-5779 GCF_000414095.1 Morus notabilis | reverse complement strand
AAAAAAAAGGTATAAAAAAATCAAAACCGCATGTTTTGGACTTCCAAAATGCTATAGAGCACTCTTTTCTATTCTTCTTTATAAAGTACATATAGGGCAGTTTTGCATTGCTGTGCTGTTGAAAATTTTTGTAATTGTCGTGCTCTTAGTAATAAGTTATTGTGACCAGAAGCATATAAGTGTTTAGTAAATATATTTACAAAAGTGTTGTAAGTACCAGAAACAGAAATTTAAGTGTTTGGTAAATTGCATATAAAGTTGTTGAAATGTATAATGACAAAGTAGACATACTTTATCACACATTTTGTTAGTTAGTTTTATTTCTATTTTTATGGTCAATATTCATAATATAAAAAATATATTTTAAATTTTATTAATTAAAATAGTTCTTAAAAGTAAATTACTATTACTCAGGGATAAAAGTTATTCATCAACTAATATTTATTATTGTGATTTTTAAATATTTTGATAATTATTAAAAATATTTGAATGAAATTTAGCATAGCATATTTATTAAAGATTTTCAATTTTTAAATAACTATTTTAAAAATATATTTTTTAATAGTATAAAAAAATTAAAATAGGTATATTGAGAATTAAGTTTATAATTAAGGTTATCTTAGTAAATTTGGATAACAGCAGCAGAAGTTGCTATGTAACAACAGCTTCTCAAATATTGCTATTTGACAACAGTTTTTAGAAGTTGATGGACAAAAGCAAGATTTACAAAACACCCTAAACTATTGTAGCTTTTTTAAAACAACTAAAAGCAACCTCTAAAAGCAATGCCAAACAGGCCCATAGTGAATTTATTGCCATCAAAAACACTTTTTTTGTCGCTGATACAACGTGAGGAGCCGAGCAATTATGGAAGTTGCCCAAAAACTATTTGTTGATTTATTTTAATTTTGAGTTTTAATTTATTTTAGTAGTTTCTTTATTTTTAGATTTTTTTTCTGATTTAGTTGTTTCCAAAATTTCAAATTTAGAATTAGTTTAGTTTCCTAGTGAGTTTAGTTTCCTTTTCTATTTTGAATTGACATCCTCTACAAATAGCTAGCCTAGATTGTTATTATTATTCAAATTTTTCTTCGAAATAAAATTAAGAGAAGTTTTTTTCTCCCCTTTGTTTGCTTGTTTTTGGTATTCTCACGAATCAACAATCAGAAGTTTTCCTTACTTTTCGGCATTTTGCGTGAATCAACGGACTACTAGTTTGTTCTACACTTCCACTACGTCAGTTGGTATTAGATTTGAAATGCTACTTTATCAATTTAACCATCGGCTTTGATACCAACTGACATAGCAGAAGCTTATAAAAATAATAAAAGGGATAAATTCTTATTATCTGTTGATTCGCATAGAATACCCGAACCCATTGATTTGATCAGAATACTAGAAAATAAGACATCTATAAATCTGTTAATTCGCTCACGAATATAAGAAAAATAGACATCAATCACTCGTTGATTCAACATAATACCAAGAAAATTGAAATAAATTTGTTGAGAGAACTCTCAAAGCACATAATATCTCTAAATGAACTAAAATAACAAACTGACCTCTCCTATTTATAGAAGACTACAATTCAAAAATAGAAAAAGAAACTAATTCGAAAAGGAAATTAATTTGAAAAAAATAAAAGGAAAATGAAACTAATCCTAAATATCCCTATTTTGAAATTCATAATAATTCAGAAATAAGACTAGAAGATAGGCTAGAAGATATCAGGATACAACTAAAATAAATTAAAATATGAATTTGAATTAAATCGGCAACTTCTATCTTCAACTTCGCGTCCCATCTATTCGCGTTGTATTAGACACGCGTCCTATCTCTGTTGGATAGCTGCCTTTGCATTCTGGATTATAGCTTGCACTTGCAGATAATAAAAGAATTGTATGGAGAGGGTCATGTTGGTTGAGATAGGACACTTCATCTAGTCTCCAGTTCTTACTTTTTCCCTACGTTCCGCCGGGATGTTAGCCGCTATGTGGAGCGTTGTTAGGTTTGCCAAACATCCACGGGACATGCTTCCAATGATGGGTTTTATATGCCTTTAGCCATTCCTACGCAGCCATGACCTAACATAAGTATGGAATTCATTCTCGACCTTCCTTGCACGCAAATAGGCAATGATTCAATTTTTGTGGGGGTTGATCAGTTTTCTAGAATGGCTCACTTTATTCCTTGTAAGCGCACCACCAATGCGGTTACAGTTGCACAACTATTCTTTAAGAAGGTGTATCGTCTTCATGGTCTTCCTTCTTTTATTGTCTCATATCGTGATTCCCACTTTCTCAGCCACTTTTGGTGATCCCTTTGGCGCTTGGTTAATACTAGTTTGGACATGAGTTCGGCATACCATCCCCAAACTGACGGACAAATTGAGGTTTACAAATCGAGCTTTAGGAGATTTACTACAAAATCTTGTTGGAGATCATATTAAATCATAGGATGCTAAGCTTAGTCAAGCAAAGTTTGCTCATAATGCTAAGAACTGAAGCACGGTATTTAGTCCATTTCAGGTGGTCTACGAATGTGTTCCTTGCTACCCTCTTAACCTTGCCCCGCTTCCTGGACGAACTCCCATTCATTACAAGGTTGCTGATTTTGTGACAGATTTACAACGCATTCATCAGTTGTCTTATGAGCATTTGATGGCATGCACTGTGACATATAAAGCTATTGTCGATCATCATCGCCGCGTTGTGGAATTTAATGTCGGTGATCTTGTGTGGGTTGTTTTCATGAAAGACCATTTTCCTCTTCATGAGTACAACAAATTGAAGGCAAGAAAGATTGGTTCCTTAGAAGTGCTTGAGAAGATCAACCCTAATGCTTATTGTGTACGCCTCCCGCCCAATGTCAACACTTCAGACGTCTTTTAATGTCAAGCATAGGTTCTATTCGCTGGAGAATTAGCGGTTATAGATTCAAGGACAAATCCTTTCTAAGTTAGTGGGACTGATGCAGCGTGAGGAGCTGAGCAATTATGGAAGTTGCCCAAAAACTATTCGCTGATTTATTTTAATTTTGAGCTTTAATTTATTGTAGTAGTTTCTTTATTTTTAAATGTTTTTTTTTTCTGATTTAGTTATTTCCCATATTTCGAATTTAGAATTAGTTTAGTTTCTTTTTCTATTTTGAATTGTCATCTTCTATAAATAACTGACCTAGATTGTCATTATTATTCAATTTTTTCTACGAAATAAACTTTAAAGAAGTTTTTTTCTCCCCTTTGTTTTCTTGTTTTTGGTATTCTCACGAGCCAATGATCACAAGTTTTCCTTGTTTGTGGGCATTCTTCATGAATCAACAGACTACAAGTTTCTTCTACGCTTCCGTTACGTAAGTCGCTTTCTAAATGGTGCACTTTTTAAAGTTATTATGGGTTGTCATCTTTAACATTAATGTCATTTTTGGCAGATGTTGTTGTTCTAAAAAATAACATTGTTTATTTTTTTTATTTTTTAGATGTATTACTATTTGTTGTTTTCTAAATTGATGTCTTTAATCATTTTTAGACATTTGTTTTGGAGATTTTTCATCTCTAATGTAGTTTTAGCATTAGAAAGTTAAAAGTTTTTTTAGAATTGACTCTTATAATTTAATGTGGAATTAATATCACCCCTTTGTTTAGTATTGTCCATTTTACATAAGTTATTTAAATTAATCTGTTCTAATAAAGGGATAATTAAGATTAAGGATGTCAGTAATAGAAATGTGATAATGATGTTTAGACTAAACCACCACATAGTGCCACTTTTTACCATAAATTTTAAAATTTTAAAAGTTAAAAGTTTTCAATGATGTAGATGCATTTCATGTAGAACATTGTCATCTAGATCAATTACCTTTTTTTGTGCTATGTTCTTCAAATAACAAATAGAGTATTCATCATCTTTTGTAACGTGTTGAAATTATTACGCACTATCTTTGCAACTCTCTTAATCTTTTAAGCTATTAGTAGAGCATGACGATCAGTTAGAACTTATTTATTTGCATTATAAAATTGTTTCTCTAATATATAATAAATATGATAGTTAAATTCATGCCCTATTGCAGCTGGTATGTGCGATGCAGGTGCCTATTTTTACTAATACTACTATAGATGGACACATAGGGACTTAATATAGAGTTAGATCCGTTTTGATCTCTATCATTAATTATTAGACACTCCCCTTTAGTGCTTGCTAATTCATAGGGGGAAAAAAGGAAATTGGAAGGAGATAAAAGAATTGAGATTTCATTTTTGAAGAGTCCATGAATTGCAAAGAAGTTCAAAGATGCTCACTCACTGTTGGATTTATTGAGAATGACGATATCAGGGAAGATTGAGGTTCTCGATTGCTCAATTATCCAAAATTGTTGTTTGTCAAATAGGTAAAAATTCTATCATGATAAAAGGATAAAATAGTGTCGGTACTCTTTATTATAGTGAAACATCTCATTGTACCTTGTACTTTTAATAACATTAAAACAGTATCTCCCCCTTTAAAAAAATGTTTTTACAGTACCCTAAGATCGATTTTTCGATATAAAATGCCCATTATATCCTTCTCACTAATTAGCAACAAACTAATAATTTTTTTAAAAATTATGAAAATACTTTAAAATTTTTATAAATTAAAAATTAAAATAAGTTAAAAAGTTTTCTTAAATATTTTTAAAGTTATTTATTTCTATTTTATTAATGTAAATGGTAGTTCTGACATTATATGTCCAAAAATTAGTGTTAAGGTATCGAAAGAACTTTTTTTAAGGGGAAGATACTGTTTAAATATGTGACGACCCTTACTTCTCGTCATCATTACTACGTTCATACTTAACTCATAACTTAACTTTTTCTACTTTTGAACTATAAAACCTTAATTTTAGGCTACATTTTTTTTAACTTTAATAGTAAAATAAATACTAATATACTTTGTTGGAATAAAACTTCGATCAGTATTTCATAGTAAAACTCGAATATTAAAAATACTTTTCTTAAAATATTTTTAACTTCTTAATATTAAATAATCTGTAGATAAAATTCTTTTGAAACTTTAAAAATTTTTCCTTAGGCGTGGTCATATATTTAACTTATTATTTGCATACCATTATCATTCATATGCAATTAACATAATAGCATTTTGGATACATTAATATACTTTGTGACTTGAGGTTGCTAAGCATAGCCTCATTGTCTCATATACTTTACATTTATTACACAGCATATTTACATCCATAAGTATTGTTTATTTTAAACACTTAGCAGCGTTTTCAAAACATGTGGTGCATCCATTACCCAATTTCCCACACTCCACTGTTTCATCCTTTTTGCACGCCAAGCAATAGGTTTTAGGGAGCCGGTGTCTTACCCTAGCTTCCTACAACATGAACAAAAGGAATGAGCTTTTGCTCAGCAAGTAACAGTAGACCATAATAAGTACAAACAATAATCCATACCCATATATGCATTCATGTCATACATCCTAACACATTTTCTAAACATTTAAAGCGTTTATCGTATTATGCTTTCTTTCTTTCATTTCATACCACGATACTGTTGGTTTCCGAATCGTATTCGGATGCGGAAGCATGGGGATAGCGGATCAAATATAACAAAAATTTTCATAAAATCTTTGAGATACTCTGTAGATTATATTAATTTATGCAGGAATAAATTAATCACATTAATTTATTTATTAAGAAATCAATTAGGAATAATATCTGGCGGCCGATTAGGAATTATTTATCTATTTTTTTCTCAAGAAGGAATGGATTCCATCTCGTA
>NW_010359939.1:1656-1781 GCF_000414095.1 Morus notabilis | reverse complement strand
GTTACGACACCAAAATTTGTCGCCCTTCCCGGGGCGATTGTAGAGCGCAGAGAGAGCTTGGATCTAACGGCTGATGGGCCTCGTTTCAACCCCAAACGTTGTCGCCGTTCCAGTGGCGGGCGGTG
>NW_010359939.1:1116-1565 GCF_000414095.1 Morus notabilis | reverse complement strand
GTTTGATATGATGGATGATGGGCCCCGTTAAGACACCAAAAGATGTCGCCGTTCCCGTGGCGGTTGTAGAGCGCATACAGAGATTTGATCCATCGGTTGGTGGGCACCATTACACAAGAAAAGTTTTGAGCGTTCCTTTGGCCATTGTAGATTGCGAAGAGAGCTTCGATCTAACGGCCAATGGGGCCGGTTACGACACAAAAAATTGTCACGGTTTCGTGGTGGTTGTAGAGGGCGAAGAAAGCTTTGATCTGATGGATTGTAGGCCTCGTTACGACACAAAAAGTTTTCACCGTTCTCGTGCCATTCATAGATCGCGATGAGAGCTTCGATCTAACGGCTGATGGGCCCCGTTACGATAACAAAAGTTTCGCCATTCCCGTGGCAGTTGTAGATCACGAAGAGAGCTTCGATCAAATCGCTGATGGGCCCCATTTGAACACCAAAAG
>NW_010359939.1:520-1075 GCF_000414095.1 Morus notabilis | reverse complement strand
TAACGCTCGATGGGCCCCGTTAGGACACCAAAAGTTTTCGCCGAAAACGTGGCAGCTGTACATCGCGAAGAGAGGTTCAATCTAACGGCTAATGGGCCCCGTTACGACTCCAAAAGTTATCGCCATTCCCGTGGCAGTTGTAGAGTGCGAAGAGAGCCTCGATCTGATGACTTATGGGGCCCGTTACGACACCAAAACTTTTCACCGTTCCCGTGGCAGTCGTAGATCGCCAAGAGAGCATCGATCTAACGGCTGATGGACCCCATTACGACACCGAAAGTTATCGTCATTCCCGTGCCATTCGAAGATCGTGAAGAGAGCTCCCGGTTGATGGGCCCTGTTACGACACCAACATTTGTCGCCGTTCCCGTGCCAGTTGTAGATCGCGAAGAGAGCTTCGATCTAACGGCCGATGGGCCCCGTTACGACACCAAAATTTGTCACCCTTCCCGGGGCGGTTATAGAGCGCGAAGAGAGCTTCGATCTAACGGCTGATGGGCCCCATTTCAACACCAAACGTTGTCGCCATTCTAGGGGCGGGGGGGGGGGGGGGCG
>NW_010359939.1:0-285 GCF_000414095.1 Morus notabilis | reverse complement strand
TAACGGCTAATGGGGCCCGTTACGACACAAAAAATTGTCACGGTTTCGTGGCGGTTGTAGAGGGCGAAGAGAGCTTCGATCTAACGCTCGATGGGCCCCGTTACGACACCAAAAGTTTTCACCATTCTCGTGCCATTCGTAGATCGCGATGAGAGCTTTGATCTAACGGCTGATGGGCCCCGTTACGACACCAAAAGTTATAGCCGTTCCCGTGGCGGTCGTAGGGCGCGAAGAGGGCTTCGATCTAACGGCTGATGGGCCCCGTTTCGACACCGAACGTTGTCG
>NW_010359938.1:0-593 GCF_000414095.1 Morus notabilis | reverse complement strand
CCTTGATCCAGCGATCATAAGGCTCCCTTGCGGTTTTGGATGCATTAGTTGCGGGTTCTTGAGGACATTCCTCTACTAGGACAAATTTATAGTCTTCACAGACCAACAGTATGTTCATGTTACTTTTCCAATTAGCATAGTTATCACCGTCCAGTTTTTCAGTCGCAAGTAGTGTGATAATAGGATTTGACATGTTGTTGGAAATAAATAGAATATTCATCTAATCATTTTTTGTGCATGAATATAAAAAACATGTGAATTTAGGCACAATTAAATATGATGCATGATGCACATGAAAAATACATAAATCATGTTTTAATTTTTATGTGCCAACGATAATCCAATTTACCACGAATATAGTGCCGCCGTAGCGTAGGTCAAAATATCACAAATTGAACCGAGACATTCTCAATTAATAAATACAATCAAAATATCTCATATTTTCATATTTATTAATGACCATTAATTTTGGTCAAAAATATGATCAACAATTTGATTATATTTTTATGAATGTAATCCATCATTTCAGACTCTACAGATTAATTTCGGAGTGCCGCTGTAGGGTAGGTCAAACCGGAAATACATCCTTGAAT
>NW_010359937.1:0-211 GCF_000414095.1 Morus notabilis | reverse complement strand
AAGTTTTGGTGTCGTAACGGGGCCCATAATCTGTCAGATCGAGGCTCTCGTCGTACTCTACAATCGCCACGGGAACGGTGACAACTTAATGAGTCGTAACGGGGCCCATCAGCCGTTAGATCGAACTTCTCTTCGCGATCTACAGCTGCTACGTTTTTGGCAAAAACTTTTAGTGTCGTAACGGGGCCCATCGGGCGTTAGATCGAAGCTC
>NW_010359936.1:0-450 GCF_000414095.1 Morus notabilis | reverse complement strand
ACTAACCTACCCCTTGTACTTTTGTCCATTCCCTTAAGTTACTCATTAAGCCTGTCCAAAATCATACTGACAGTTATTTTCTCATGTATACGGGTACTGGATGCTAGTTTGTACTGTGCTGGGAGATTCTTAAAATTAAGATTCTCTAACTGTATTTGTATTGGAAATTCTTCCATTTTAAAGTATGGTGAGAATTTATCGATCGAATTTACTTGATCGGAAAAATGTGAACCTAACGTGAAATCTGCTACAGAATTTAGGAATGCAGATGTTAATTCCATAAATCCTTCAATCACAAAATGTACATAGTATAATGATTTTCCAGGAAAATCCTTGACTTGAATACATGAATTATATTATTAAAATTATGGGATTTTTCTTGGTCACTACAGTATTTATAAGAAAATTTTTGGGTTGAAAAAAAAAATTTTTCCCCCAAAAATTTGGGTC
>NW_010359935.1:22051-22263 GCF_000414095.1 Morus notabilis | reverse complement strand
CTGCCCTGGGACTGTACTGGGGCTGCCCGGGGGCCGCCCCGAGGTTGTATCGGGGTCGCCGCAGGGCTGTACCAGGGCTGCTCTTAGGATATTCCAGGGCTGTACCGGGGCTGTACCTGGACTGTACCGGGGCTGCCTCGGCGCTTTACCAAAGTCACCCCGAGGCTGTACCGAGGCTGTCCCGGGGCCTTTCCCGGGGCTTCCCCGGGGCC
>NW_010359935.1:16306-17408 GCF_000414095.1 Morus notabilis | reverse complement strand
GGCTACCCCGGGGCCACCCCGGGGATGTACTGGGGACTCCCCGGGGCTGTACCGGGGTAGCCCTGGGGCCGCCCCGGGGCTGTACCTGGGTCGCCCCGGGGCTGTCCCAGGGCTGTACCCGGGCTGCCCCGGGACCGCCCTGGGGTTGTACCGGGGCCGCCCCTAATGAGGACAGTAGGGATGCAAGAAATACTCATGAACCGATCTAAGTTCCAGTTGGTCCGGTGACAAGGTATCGAGCTAAAAGATTGAAAGAAGACTTGAATAACCTAGTCCAAAGAGTTCTACGACAAGAAGAAAGTGTGTCCACTACTGAGGGTGGACAAAGGCTAGTGTTGCTCATTAAAGTTGATCCGGAAGAGGGCTACTCAAGCATGGCGAAATTCGCATGACATCCCAAGGCTCACGTGCATGGGAATGCTCCAAGGGGTTAGGCGTATATTCCAAGCAAGGGATCAAGTCAAAATTGTGGATTAAACATTTAAATTCCATAGTATGCGATTTAATGGAGGAAGTGGATTCAAAATTCAGATTCCTTCCCTAGGATTAGCTTTAGGCTTGCGTTTATCTTGTTTTTAGGTTTATCTTATTTTAGGCTTCTATCTCATTAAAGATAGAATAGGACTTTTCAATTTTTAAACCTTTTCAGTTTGTTTTCGGCTATTTAAGGCTGAAAAATGAAATTAATAAGAAGTTTTTGATTTTCATTCACTTTGTGAGATATTCTTCTTGTGTTCTTGAAGAAACTATTCTGAACTTATCAAGGTTCCTTGTGGCGTTCAAACTTGACTTATCAAACGAATTTCCATACTCGTTTGTGGCGTCTTCACCATACCCGGGTTCTTGCTTCGCTAAGCAACGGGTCGCGGTTTCCATTAGTTCTTGAGGATCTTGGATCGTGTTCCATATTTGGCTACGGGTTTCGTCACATCGTTGGCGGGGTTCGTATCAGTTGGTATCAGAGCCTAGGATCGTCAGGTTTTGCTATCATTTTCTTGTTTAATTGCATTTTTTTTTCTTTTCTTAGAAAAAAAAATAATAAAAAAAATATATATCGCCCAATTAGGGTTAGGGTTTTGAATTCGCAAAAAAAAAAAAAAAA
>NW_010359935.1:13290-16237 GCF_000414095.1 Morus notabilis | reverse complement strand
TACAGAGTCAAAAAAAAAAATTCGGGAAAAGAAGCAACCTCACAAAAACTGCTATAACTTTTGATCCAGGGATCGTTACGGGACGTATAATATATCAAATCGAATATCTTTTCGAGCCCTTTAATCTTCACCTAGGCTTGCCCGGTGACCCTATTTTTGGGGCCAAAAAAAGCTTGTTTTCCATAGTTTCAGAGCCTTTAAAGTTTGAGTGTCAAAAAAAAAAAAAATTTCGTGACAATATTTCAATTTGTTTGGATTAAGTCTTGACTTGATTGACTACTGGAATTCCTTTTCTTATTGTTGGTTTAGTTTTGAAAGAACTAAAAGAAGAATATGAGGGGAAAAAGGCAGAGTGTGTGAGCTTATTAGAGGGTAAAAGCCAAAATTAACTTGAGTGAATTCGAGTGAAACACGAGTGGTTTGAATAAGTTAGTCTTCGAGAGAAGCACTCCTTTTTTTTAATCATGTCACAGGAACCGGAGAAAAACACAGGCGAAGAGATTCCACCTACTCTTATCACGAATGTGCAAATACAGGCGTTAATGGGGGAGATGAAACGGATCATGAGGGTGGAGCTCGAACACCTACATGAGGGGTTAGATAGGGTGGAAGAGGGAACACCACAGATTAAACCACCACCGAATGCTCCAAGGAAGAACATGATGCCTCGAAAGGAGGTGGAGGATAATGGAGAGTTCGAAGGGGAAAATTTAGAGGACGAGTTTGATAGAATGTCAGTGGGCAGCCATAGGAGATATGGACGGAATAGAGAAGCTAGGGACCGCGCGGATAACAACTTGGGTAGTATTAAGATGAACATCCCTACGTTTCAAGGGAAAAGCGATCCCGAGGCTTTTCTTGAATGGGAGAAGACGATGGAGTTGGTGTTCGACTGTCACAACTACTCCGAACTAAAGAAGGTAACACTTGCCGCAATTGAATTTACTGACTATGCTATTGTGTGGTGGGACCAGGTATGCATTAATAGAAGGCAAAACGGAGATCACCCTATCGAAACTTGGGACGAGATGAAAAGGGTGATGAGACGAAGATTTGTGCCGAGCCATTACTACCAAGATCTATTCCTCAAGCTACAAGGACTCCATCAAGGTAACCAGAGTGTTGATGAGTATTTTAAGGAGATGGAGATGGCAATGATTAGAGCCAATGTGGAGGAGGATCGAGAAGCGACGATGGCCAGATTTTTGAATGGGCTAAACCGAGAAATTGCCAACACAATCGAGCTACACCATTATGTGGAATTGGAGGATTTGGTGCATATGGTAATCAAAGTTGAAAGGCAGATCAAGAGGAGTGGTCCACGACCAAGACCAGCCCCTCAAAATCCGAGTACTTAGAGGCCGAACTACACAAAGAAGGACGAGGATCCAGCCCCCTTCAAGGCTAAAACCGAGCACAAACCAGCCACCAATCCAGTAGCCTTTCAAGGTAAATCAGCCCCTACTCCTACTCGTTCTAGTGAGATTAAGTACTTCAAATGTCAGGGAAGAGGGCACATAGTAAGCCAATGCCCAAACAGGCAAGTGATGGTGATCCGGGATAATGGAGATATCTATTCGGAAGAGGAAGATGATCTAGTGGATATGCCACCATTGGAGGACGCCCCCATAAGAGAAGAAGAATTTGGGGCAGCCCATGGGGAGATGCTTGGGCTAGTTACACGTCGAGTTCTAAATATGGAAGCTAGAGAAGAGGAAGAGGAAGAGGAAGCACAGCGAGAGAACATCTTTCACACTCGATGCCACGTGAAAGACAAGGTATGTAGTGTTATTATCGATGGTGGTAGTTGCACTAATGTCGCTAGTTCTTCTATGGTTGAAAAGCTAGGGCTCACAACACTAAAACACCCTCATCCATACAAGTTACAATGGCTGAATAATAGTGGGGAAGTGAAGGTTCGAAAACAGGTTGTTGTACCATTCTGAGTTGGTAAGTATAAGGACGAAGTATTGTGTGACGTGGTACCAATGCAAGTGGGACATCTCCTTCTCGGAAGACCATGGCAATTTGATCGGCGTGTGCAACATAATGGCTTCACCAACAAGTATTCATTCACACACAATCAACGGGCTATCACCTTAGTTCCGTTGACACCAAAACAAGTATATGAGGACCAAGTGAGGTTACAAAAACTGAGTGAACAAAACAAAGAGCGAGAAAAGAAGAGTGAGGTCGTGCATAATGTGAGTGAGGTAAAAGAGAGACCCACGGCCAAAGAGGTAAAACCCGAGAGGAAACAAATAAATTTTTATACAAAAACAAGTGAGGTTAAGAGAGCATTGATTTCAAAACGGCCGATGATTGTACTCATGTACAAGGAGACCTTATTAAACACTAACCAACTTGACCCCGTGTTGCCTAGTGTTGTTGTTTCTCTCTTGCAGGAATTTGGGGATGTGTTTCCCGAGGAGGTACCACATGGTTTACCACCAATCTGAGGGATCGAACATCAAATTGACTTTGTTCCAGGGGCATCAATTCCAAATAGGCCCGCATATAGGAGCAACCCGGAAGAGACCAAGGAGCTTCAAAGACAAGTTGAGGAATTAATGGAGAAAGGACTCGTGAGAGAAAGTATGAGTCCTTGCGCAGTTCCGGTGATTCTAGTACCTAAGAAAGATGGAACATGGAGAATGTGTGTTGATTGTCGATCCATCAACAACATAACGGTAAAGTATCGCCACCCTATTCCTCGTTTAGATGATATGTTGGATGAATTACATGGCTCTTGTGTGTTCTCAAAAATTGATCTTAAAAGTGGGTATCATCAAATCCGAATGAACGAAGGAGACGAATGGAAAACCGCATTCAAAACTAAATATGGATTGTATGAATGGTTAGTTATGCCGTTTGGATTAACTAACGCACCTAGTACTTTCATGCGCTTAATGAATCATGTCTTGCGTGCTTTCATTGGTAAATTTGT
>NW_010359935.1:10368-10738 GCF_000414095.1 Morus notabilis | reverse complement strand
GAAGTTTTTGATTTTCATTCACTTTGTGAGATATTCTTCTTGTGTTCTTGAAGAAACTATTCTGAACTTATCAAGGTTTCCTTGTGGCATTCAAACTTGACTTACCAAACGAATTTCCATACTCGTTTGTGGCGTCTTCACCATACCAGGGTTCTTGCTTCGCTAAGCAACGGGTCGAGGTTTCCATCAGTTCTTGAAGATCTTGGATCGTATTCCATATTTGAATACGGGCTTCGTCACATCGTTGGCGGGGTTCGTATCAGCCCCGAGGCTGTACCAACGCTGCCCCGGGGCTGTACAGTGGCCGCCCTGGGGCTGTACCGGGGCTGCCCTGGGGCCGCCACGGGGCTGTACCGGGGTCGCCACGGGG
>NW_010359935.1:2528-6255 GCF_000414095.1 Morus notabilis | reverse complement strand
CGGGGCCACCCCGATGCTATCCCAGGGCTGTACCGGGGCTGCCCGGGGGCCGCCTGGGGTTGTACCGGGGCCACCCCGGGACTGTACCGGGTCCGCCCCGGGGCTATACCAAGGCCACCCCGGGACTGTACCGGGTCCGCCCCGGAGCGGCACTAGGGTCACCCCGGGGCTGTACCCTGGCTGCCCTGGGGCTATCCCAGGGTTGTACCGAGGCTTCCCCGGGGCCACCCCAGGGCTGCCCCGGGGCTGTGCCGGGGCTACCCCGGGGCCGTACCGGGGCTGTAGCGGGGTTGTAGGGCTATGCCCTGCCATGATTGTAGAGCTTGAAAAGGAATTTCATTTGGTATATTATAGGCCCAGAATCGATTTGTAGATAATATGTTATGGCCATTTTCAGTTACAGTTCTCTGATTTTTTTCCTCCGAACTGATGAAAATAAGTGAATTTTGGCCTGAAAGATTGGGTTCCTGGGCTTTGCCCTGCCATGATTGTAGAGCTCAAAAATATCTTCGATTTGGTATATTATAGGCCCAGTAATGATATCTAGATAAAAAGTTATGGCCATTTCCAGTCATAGTGCTCCAATTTTTTCCTCAGAAACTGATGAAACTAGTGAAGTTTGGCGCCAATAGTTGGGTTGGCGGGCTATCCAATGCCATGATGGAAGAGTTTGAAAATAGCTTAGATTTGGTATATTATAGGCCCAGTAACGATATCAAGATAAAAAGTTATGGCCGTTTTCATCTCAGTTCTCTAATTTTTTTCCTCCGATACTGATGAAAGCAAGTGAATTTTAGGCCTAAAAATTGGGTTGGCGAGTTATGCCCTGCCATGATTGTAGAGCTTGAAAATAGCTTCGATTTGGTATATTATTAGCCCAGTAACGATATGTAGATAAAAAGTTATGGCCATTTTCATTCACAGTTCTCCGATATTTTTTCTCCGAAACTGATGAAAATAAGTGACTTATTGCCCCAAAAATTGGGTTTGTGGGATATGCCCTGCCATGATTGTAGAGCTCAAAAATAGGTTTGATTTATTATTTTATTTCCCTAGTAACGATATCAACATAAAAAGTTATGGCCGTTTTCAGTCACAGTTCTCCGATTTTTTTCCACTGAAACTGATGAAAACAAGTGAATTTTGGCCCAAAAAATTGGGTTGGCATGCCATACCGTGCCATGATTATAGAGATCAAAAATAGCTTCAATTCGGTACATTATAGGTCCAGTAACAATATCTAGATAAAATGTTATGGCCGTTTTGAGTCACAGTTCTCCGATTTTTTTCCTCCGAACTGATGAAAACAAGTGAATTTTGGCCTGAAAACTTGGGTTGACGGGCTATGCCTTGCCATGATTATCGACCTCAAAAAGAGCTTCGAGTTGCTATATTATAGGCCCAGTATCAATATCTAGATAAAAAGTTATGGCCGTTTTCAGTCACAGTTCTCTGATTTTTTTCCTCCGAAACTAATGAAAAAAAGTGAATTTTGGCCAGAAAAGTTGGGTTGGCGGGATATGCCCTGCCATGATTGTAGAGCTCGAAAATAGCTTTTATTTGTTATTTTATTACCCTAGTAACAATATCAACATAAAAAGTTATGGCCATTTTCAGTCACAGTTCTCCGATTTTTTTCCACCGAAACTGATGAAAACAAGTGAATTTTGGCCCGAAAAATTGGGTTGGCATGCCATGCCATGCCATGATTGTAGAGATCAAAAATAGCTTCGATTTGGTATATTATAGGTCCAGTAACGATATCTAGATATTATGGCTGGGCTGTTTTCAGTCACAGTTCTCTGATTTTTTTCCTCCGAAACTAATGAAAAAAAGTGAATTTTGGCCCGAAAAGTTGGGTTGGTGGGATATGCCCTGCCATGATTGTAGAGCTCAAAAATAGCTTTGATTTGTTATTTTATTGCCCTAGTAACGATATCAAGATAAAAAGTTATGGCCGTTTTCAGTCACAGTTCTCGGATTTTTTTCCTCCGAAACTGATGAAAACAAGTGAATTTTGGCCCAAAAAATTGGGTTGGCGGGATATGCCCTACCATGATTGTAGAGCTCAAAAATAGCTTTGATTTGGTATTTTATTGCCCCAGTAATGATATCTAGATAAAAACTTATGGCTGTTTTCAGTCACAGTTCTCTAATTTTTATCCTCCGAAACTGATGAAAATAAGTGAATTTTGGGCCAAAAAATTGGGTTGGCGGGCCATACCCTACCATGATTGTAGAGCTCAAAAATAGCTTCAATTTGGTATATTATTGCTCCAGTAACGATATCTAGATAAAAAGTTATGGCCGTTTTCAGTCACGGTGCTCTGATTTTTTACCTCTGAAATGATGAAAACAAGTGAATTCTAGCCCGAAAAGTTGGGTTGGCATGCCATGCCATGCCATGATTGTAGAGCTTGAAAATAGCTTCGATTTGGTATATTATAGGGCCAGTAATGATATCTAGATAAAAAGTTATGGCCGTTTTCAGTCATAGTTCTCTAATTTTTATCCTTCGAAACTGATGAAAACAAGTGAATTTTGGGCCGAAAAATTGGGTTGGCGGGCCATGCCCTACCATGATTGTAGAGCTCAAAAATAGCTTCAATTTGGTATATTATTGCTCCAGTAATGAAATCTAGATAAAAAGTTATGGCCGTTTTCATTCACAGTGCTCTGATTTTTTACCTCCGAAACTGATGAAAACAAGTGAATTCTGGCCTGAAAAATTGGGTTGGCATGCCATGCCATGCCATGATTGTAGAGCTCAAAAATAGATTCGATTTGGTATATTATAGGGCCAGTAATGATATCTAGATAAAAAGTTATGGCCGTTTTCATTCACAGTGCTCTGATTTTTTACCTCCGAAACTGATGAAAATAAGTGAATTTTGGTCTGAAAAATTGGGTGGGCGGGCATTCCCCTGCCATGATTGTAGAGCTCGAAAATAGCTTCAATTTGGTATATTATTGCTCCAGTAATGAAATCTAGATAAAAAGTTATGGTCATTTTCCGTCACAGTTCTCCGATTATTTTCCTCCGAAACTGATGAAAATAAGTGAATTTTGGTCTGAAAAATTGGGTTGGCGGGCATTGCCCTGCCATGATTGTAGACCTTGCAAATAGCTTTGATTTGGTATATTATAGGCCCAGTAACGATATCTAAATGAAAAGTTATGGCCGTTTTGATTCACAGTTCCCCGATATTTTTCCTCCGAAACAGATGAAAACAATTATAAGTTTTGTCCAAAAAATTGGGTTGGTGGGCTAGACCCTGCCATGATTATTGAGCTCAAAATGAGCTTTGAGTTGGTATATTATAGGCCCAGTAACAATTTGTAGATAAAAAGTTATGACCGTTTTCCGTCAAAGTTCTCTGATTTTTTTCCTCTCAAACTGATGAAAGCAAGTGAATTTTGGCCCGAAAAATTTGGTTTGAGGGCTATGCCCTATCATGATTGTAGAGCTCGAAAAGGACTTTCATTTGGTATATTATAGGCCCATAATCGATTTGTAGATAAAAAGTTATGGCCGTTTTCAGTTACAGTTCTCTAATTTTTTTCCTCCGAACTGATGAAAACAAGTGAATTTTGGCCTGAAAAATTGGGTTCGTGGGCTTTGCCCTGCCATGATTGTAGAGCTCAAAAATAGCTTCGATTTGGTATAATATAGGCCCAGTAACAACTTCTAGATAAAAAGTTATGGTCATTTTCAGTCACAGTTCTC
>NW_010359935.1:2094-2448 GCF_000414095.1 Morus notabilis | reverse complement strand
AATGCCATGATGGGAGAGTTCAAAAATAGCTTCGATTTGGTATATTATAGGCCCCGTAACGATATCTAGATAAAAAGTTATGGCCGTTTTCAGTCACAGTTCTCTGATTTTTTTCCTCTGAAACTGATGAAAACAAGTGAATTTTGGGCCTAAAAATTGGGTTGGCGAGCTATGCCCTGCCATGATTGTAGAGCTTGAAAATAGCTTCGATTTGGTATATTATTAGCCCAGTAATGATGTGGAAGACATTGGTTTTCTAAACACAAAGATTGGAGCAAGGACTGTTCGTGGTCAAAGAACTCAAGTTATCATCCGAGTCGGCTTCCAGGTATTTTTCCTGATTGAGTTCTTGAT
>NW_010359935.1:1428-1652 GCF_000414095.1 Morus notabilis | reverse complement strand
TACCTGACTCTAATTATGAATTATTAGGATTGGATTGATCTATATGCAATGACTATATCAAATGGACATTTCACAGTTTAGAAGTAATTAATGTCTATAATGAGTGTGATTTGATTCCAAGTTTATAGTGGAGTAACTATTGGAATTAATAGAATTAATTAATTAATTAAAGTGTTTAATTAATTATTAATTTTATTGGAGCTCGGGATTATAGGTCTATTAGT
>NW_010359935.1:1214-1382 GCF_000414095.1 Morus notabilis | reverse complement strand
AAACACTCGAAAATAATTAATTGAGAAATAATTATTATTTAAATAATGTGATTATTTAAATTTAAATTTGAATTGTGAACATAATTTAAATTTATCCTTTTAAACTTATTTGATAAGTTGTTCAATTTAGAATTCAAATTAATTTAAGTTTGACTTAAATTCGAATTT
>NW_010359935.1:0-1145 GCF_000414095.1 Morus notabilis | reverse complement strand
CAGTATTGGCGCCACACACAAGGGATAGAAACCCTACATGGCCGGCCACTTAAGGGATAAGGTGTAGGAGATTTTTTGTTCCAAATTCAAATAGGAGATAGAGATTTGATTCCTTTTTGAAGTTTGACTTCTACTCTTTAAATATGAGAATAATAGAAAATTGTGTAGACAATTTTTGAAAACAATTTTCTGCCCTAATTATTAAGTGTGGTCGAAATTTCTCATTGGGAAAAGAGAGGAAAATTTTTCTCCAAAAAATTCCACATCGTGCATGCGTTGGTGTTTGTGAAAATTCGAGTGTTATTGAAACTTGTTTTGTCTCACATGTGCCCACACACACGTCTACGTGGAATCAAGGAATTGACATGGAAGACTTTGGTTTTCTAAACACAAAGCTTGGAGCAAGGATTGTTCGAGGTCAAAGAATTCAAGTTATCGACCTAATCGGTGCTAGGTATTATTCTTAATTGACTTCTTAATATATGAATTAATGAGATTAATTTATTCATGCATAAATTAATATAATCTATAGAGTATCTCAAAGGTTTTATGAAAATTGTTATTATACACGATCTGCCTCCTGCCACGCTTCCGCATCCGAATTCGATTCAGCTACCAACAATTGGTATCAGAGCGGTCTATAGACGATATTAATTTATGCTTCGATTATTTGATAATAAAAAATATGTGATATTTAATTATATATGTATGTGATGAGTAGGCACTTGCATTTATGGATGTTTATATTTAATTCATGTTGATGAATGTATGGATGATGGATTTGGTCGTTAATTATATGGTTCCATGGATCAGTTATATTCATTCATTATAAATTCATTCAGAATTAGAATTATTGTAATTCTAGGGTTTGGATAGAATTAGGGTTTTGATTTTAAATCAAAAGGAGGCCTTGAAGATCAAGTTTGAAGCCCCCGAGCTGCCCAGATTTTTTCCCGAAAATAGACCAGTGCACGCGCGCCCCAGCACGCGGCCGGCGTGCGCCAAGGCGCGTGACTGAGTGGGCTAGATTGGATCATGGACCCCGAACGGGTCTGAGGCTTTTTGAAAGCCTCGTAATGCGTGTCGAAGGACCCATAAAAGTTTCAGAGCCCAAAGAATGTGCAATCCAACCCGAAGACAAAGAA
>NW_010359934.1:162889-199370 GCF_000414095.1 Morus notabilis | reverse complement strand
TTTATTAAGAATAAAAAATAATAATCTAAACTCATGTACTTTTAAGATAAATTTTTTAATTTTTTTTTCTTCCATGTATTTGAATATTGCAACGGTCCTTCAATTTTGGACTCTCAAATCTTTATGGTTTTCAGCGAGCTTCTTATGGTACAGATGAGATAGAGGACTTGATTGGTTAACAAGAGATAAAGTTGCAGGAAAGAAAGAAAAAAGAACAGAGAAAATATGGCTCCGAGACTGGAGTTGATAAAATAAAAAGTAAATAAAATAAAAAATAAATAAATAAAATAAAAAAAGTAGAAAGACAGATGAGAGGAAGAGAGAGATTGGAACCCACCCTTTTTTACTCCGTTTTGTTTCCTATTTCGTTATTAAGTTGTGGTGATTTGAGTGTAGATTTTGAGTTAAATTTAAGTTATAATTTTGAGTTAAAGTTGTAATTTGATTTTATGTTTAGATATTTACATTTGAATTATAATTTAAATTGAAAATCTATTTGAGTTTATATTTGAGTGAGTCAAAACTTGAATTCGTATTTATATAATATTTTAATAAAAACTCAATGGTGATGAAAAATTTTAATAGGGTATAGAATTTTATTCGTCTCTTCGTTGTGAACGCATACAAAAAAGTCATCTCAATCGGAATTAAAACAAAAAAATTAAACGTTTTTAAGAATAGAAAAAATATTGTTCATTAATTTGAGTTTGAGTTTAAGAACTTGAGTTGAAGAGAAAACTTAGTGCCCGTTTAGTTTGCTGATTCGAGTTTTTAATTCGATTTGATATGTGACTTTATGAGAGCTTTTTACTGTAGCAAAAAAATTAGATGTGACTATTTCTGAGAGCTTTTTACTGTAACAAAACTCGAATTTTAAACTCGAATCAGTGAAATGAACGGGATTTTAAACTCATATTTTAGCCTTAAACTCAAGTTCAGATTCAAATTTTACAAACGAACATGAACTTAAATAAAATTGTAACTTGAATTTAAATTTTTTTTGAGTTTTACTCTAAAAGAACAAGTCATAAATTGTTGACATGTCAATTACTTATTCGCTAAAGAGAGAAATAGACAGAGGATCCGAATTCATACGTATTAATTTTCAACTTTTGATGCCCATAAAAAATGATCCCTCGCGTGTTGCATATGCTTGATGTTATGGTAAGTTTGTTACATCTGGTCTTGTAGTATTTTATTTTTTGTTATGTTTTTGAAAACATTTTTTCTAATTTTTGTAATTTTCTTTAATTTTGAGTGAGGAATGCAGGATGAGAATCGATCTTATTACAATGTATCAAATTTTGTTACAAATATTGAATTGATCTATTCATACTTCGAAATATAGGACCTTTTTAGTTTATGCATTTAAATAAGTGATTCTTAATTTTTGTATTAGAAATTTAAATTTTTTATGAAAGAAAAATACTATAATAAAATTAAAACGGTAGATTTAAATGCATGAAATAAACTTACTCATAATTTCTACCCTCAAATATATAGAAGTATTAAATTTTCTTTTTCCATTCTCTTCCAATTTAGATGAATAAATTTTAAAATCTCCACTAACTTAAAAATTTGGTATGCTCACCCTTATATATGTAAAAATAAAAATATGAAAATAGACGTGCATCAAGTTAAGTGTTGGTTGAACTTGAGCTTTTCTCGTCCAATTAATACTCCTAGTTAATTAAGGTATATCTATTATCTATTATATAATAAAAACATGTTAAAGCAACTAGGCGAGTATGTTTCTTTTAATTTTCATTTTTCATTATGTCCCTTCTATTTTTTTGTTCTTCTATTTTTGCTTTTTTTTTTTTATTGTCCACTTATCTTCCTTATTAAATTAGTCTGGTTGCCCTCTTTCACTAATTATGAAAAAAAAAAAAAAAACGATACGATAACTTTTTAGAAAAAAAATTTAGAAGACTATCAATTAATAACTATTGGTGAAAATTTGGCCGATGATTGAGTTTATAGAGTGGTAGACAAAACTAAGCGTCTTAAAGCAGACAATTACCATGGAATATTTTCTTTCCATTTTTACCCTTAACTTTTTCTACTTTTCACTTACGTATTACCTACTCTTTCCTTTTGAGCTTAAGATAAAGAGGTTAGCTTTTGTTTCCATTTATGTCTTTCACATTTTGTATTTTTTACTTACTTATTATCTACTCTTTTCTCTTTCTTAGAGTTTAAGAAAAAAAAGCATCTTAAGGCAGATGAACGTCATGAAAATATTATTTTTCCATTGATGCTCTTAATCTTTTTTACTTTTCACTTACTTATTATCTACTCTTTTTATTTATTTCGAGCTTAAGAAAAAACAGTTAATTTTTGTTTCTATTTATGCATTTCACCTTTTGTACTTTTTATTTATTTGTTATCTATTTTTTCTCTTACTTAGACTTTAAAGAAAAAGGTCTAAATTGTGTTTCTATTTGTACCATTCATCTTTTGTACATTTATGCCCTTTATCTTTTGTACTTTTACTTATTTTTTATCTATTCTTTCCTCTAACTTACAATTTAAGAAAAAAGTGGTTTAATTTTTGTTTTCACTTATGCCCTTCATCTTTTATACTTTTTACTTACTTGTTATTTACGTTTTTCTTTTACTTGGAACTTAAGAAAAAAGTAGTTTAATTTTTGTATCTACTTATACTTTTTACTTGTTATCTACTCTTTCCTCTTAAAAGTGGTTTAATTTTTTTCTATCTTATACTTTTTACCCACTTGTTATATGTTTTCTCTTATTTAAGGTATAATTATTAGTGGTTAAATTAAATAATGTTTATATTATGGCGATCATATTATACATAAAACTTATTTGTCAGCATCATAAAATTATTTATATACTTTTTACTTACTTTTTATTTGTTTTCTCTTATTTAGAGCATCATAAAACATAATCAAATTAAATAATATTTATATTATGACGATCAAATTATAATTAGAACTTCATAAAATTATTTCTCGAATAAACAATAAATATAATAATTAAATTCATGCTTTATTGCAGCAGGCACGTGCATTGCACGTGCTCTTTTCTTACTAGTTTTAAGTAAAAATTTGTCAAATTTCTTACAACTAATTTGTTTGCCCCAATTAACTATAAATTAGAGCCTTTAGAAACTGAGGTTGAAAAAAAAAAATAAAAAATGGGGAAAAAATGGGGAAAAAAAAAGATATTGATTGAAAACGGGTCTCAAATTTGTGTACAAAGTAAGAAAACCTCCGTCATCAATATCCATCATCTCAAATTTTGACAAAAGAATGAAAAGATGCATAAGGGGGCATTTTAATACTTTTATACAAATTTGGGGCAAGAGTGTTATACTTTAAAAATTCGGGAGTCATATTATAGTTTTCTTTTTTATTGATTCATTGCTTGCTCTAACCAATAACGCTCGCTAAACCCTCACCTATTGCAAGCTACACGTTCTGCTTCTGGGTTCTACACAATTTCCTCTCAAATTTCCCGGAAAATGAACGAGAAAGTGCAAGTTTCTCTCGACAAGCTACCCGTCAAGCGCTTGGACGTCATCGAGGAGAATGGCGCCGAACGATTCCCTTCGTACGCTCGTTTACTTTCCCCTTCTTTTCACTTCCGCTTCCGATTCACCAATCCGTTTGGTTTCCGAGAAAATTCATCCAAAATGTGTTCCTATTCTTTATTTTTCCTTCGGTTTCTTGGTTACCAAACTGATCGAAGCGTAATTTTGTTGTGCACAGCGATGTGGGATACGACGAAAAACGGCTTTCGTTGATTCGGCGAATCGATTTCGCGTGGGCGGTGGAGAAGGACGAGAAGAAGAAGCAGAAGAAGAGCGCGAAGGAGAGCTTGACGCCATGGCCATGGCAGACGATGGTGGAGAACTTGCAGTTGGCTCAACAGGAACTCTCTGTTATTGTAGATCTCATCAACACCGTAAGTATTCTTCATCTGAATTACGAGAAATGTTCCAAATTGTTAAATTTGTGTTGTTTCGTGAATTTCATAGGGATTTCAGTATTATAAAACCTCAAATTAGGAGAGAGAAAAAATGATGGAATTAAGTAGAAATTAGTGGACTTTGTTTAATAGTGAAAAGAATGATGGGGATTCTCTTAAGCAACATTTTTAGGAAGATCTTGAATTTAAAGCCCGTTTGGTTCATGAATTAGAACCATGAGATTAGAACTATTTTCGATTTACATGTGTTTTTTTTTAGAGAAACTACTGTAGCGAATCATGATTCGAATTAGAGAATAAATCCTCCAACCAAACGGGCTTTTAATTTCAACTTTTTGTTTGTCATAAAAAAATATAAAAAATATAAAAAAAAAAACCCTTTAGTAGGGTACAAAAACATACATAAAGTTTGAATCTTTATCGAGTTTCATTGAATACTTTTCTCAGTTTAATATGATTATGACATAATGTGATGGTAAAAGGCTGTGTCTTCGTTGGGTATTTTTTTTCATATCTTACCTCAAAACTTTTTCAATTTGTATATGCATATGTAAATCGAAAACTTTAGCTTTGAGATTTGGGTTTCTGAATGTGGAAAATCATTTTTTTTTTCTAATTTAATGTGTAGGTGGAAGCTAATGACGCAGTAACAGTGGCTGGCATGACAAGGCCAAAGCCATTGCCCAATGAAGTTCTCTCTGACCTTGCTGTATCTGCTGCAATTAAGTTACAAGGTTTCCGGGTATTTCTCTTTTCAACCTTGTTAACGGCCCAGTTCTTATTATGCTTTCTTAAGTTGACTTACAATTTTTGTCTGATCTTCTGATTGCACACAAATATGAAGTTATACGTTATAATTTTGTTCATTGTTTTCATCTTCATATTCATGAGTATTAGACGTTTGAAGAAAACAGAGAAACTAAAGAAGTGTTTCTGAATTGTGAATTCTCATTGATTGAAATGAATTGTACAATATGCTTTTAAATAGGAAACTGTACAAGTAACAGATTATCTATTCACAACTAACCACGGTTAGGAATTAAGCTAACTATGATTAATTCTAACAAACTTTCGAACAAGCCTAACTAACTATTTACAAGTGGCTTAGCTTTTCCAATAATGAGAGTTTGTTGAAAATCTCTTATGTGTTTTTGCGCAGAGTCTTGGTAAATATTTTAAGCAGTCTGCCAAAGCTTTGGAACAACAGGTTGTTAGAGAAGCAAGATTTTATGGTGCTCTGATCAGGTGATTTTTTTGCTGCTAACAAACCTTTGATGTTATATACCCCATTTTGCTGGAAAGTCGGAAATATATTGTCTAAAATAATTACTTTTTTTTTTTTTTCCTTTTCCTTGAACATTTTGTTCTTTTCATCTTTTATCAAATATCTACTTCATTTAAGGGCTTCATTGTCCCCATTGCTTTCTTTCTACAGATGTACAAAAAGAATTATGTTCTAATAATATGTGGGATTGACTAACTGAATTTAGTCTATTTGCTCATATATAGAATATAAATGGGTCAGAGAAACATTTATGGTAGGAATGACAACTGCAAGCTTATTTCTCTAAAATGTCCCTTCTCATTTCTTGACAAGCATATAGATTGCAGCAGAACTGGAAAGTTAAACGGCAGCGTATTGCAGCTGCAGCTTCCGGAAATGAAGGCTTCACCATTGATCTTTTTGACAATTCATTGTACGATCCAGCTTCTGTATATCGCCCCACTTTTCTATCAATGGTTCGTGTTGAACATGACCCAGCTGGCATGCTGGCTATAAATTTACCTCCAAACTCATGCCGATCTCTTCAATTTGGGTTTTTTGGTGTTCACCCTTGTGATAATACTGAACCCAATAAAACGAAAGTTGGTTCCTCAGTTCACTCAAGGGAAACTGAAAAAGAAGCAGCCAATGATGATGAGTGTATTAAAGAGACACATCTACTCCTTCGTCAGGTTCATCAATCAATCTTTGATGAGAAGGTAGAATTCCTCCTTCGTTATGTTCTTTCTCAGCTAGGCATCTTCTCTTTTCTGTCTATTTGACTTCATAACTTCTTTTTCTAATATCTTACGTCCCTTTGTTCATATGGTTCCAGGTATTTGATTTGGTGAACCGTGAAGCGTTCAATCAATCTTTAGGGGTCAATGTGACTGGAATAAGAGAAAACTATTTGCAACTGAGCATAGGTCTAGGAAACTCTGTGTTTATATCACTCGTGTCATCTAATCAAGATGACCAAACAGGAGATGATGCTGGAAATCAGGATATAGAAAATGCAATTTTACCTTTGGACTCGTTAGATGGAGTGAAGTTACCGGAAGAGGATAAACAAGATACCTTTAATAAAGAGTTAGGCACTCCTGATTATATTAGCTGTGAAATATATCTACAACAGCTTTTTCATGAGCATGTATTTTCAAGAGCAAAGGACAAACCCGTTTCAACTGTTTCTCGAGTCTCTGGTCAACCAGCGAAGGAAGGACCTAGTCTTCTCGGTCATTTCTGCCTGTCTTTGGCTCATAGGATCTTTTCAAAAAAAGTTCTTGTGGTGCTAGAAAATTTGGTATGTTAGAAATGCTGTGTTATACGCAATGAGTTCTGCTTCTTGATTGAGCATTTTTGTTAATTATAGTGTCTGTAGGTTTCTGGGGTATCATATCTACAGTTGCTTTCTCATCCCACTTGGAATTCTCGCACATCGTCATGGACAATCTTCATGAAGATTCCACAATCCATTTTACATGGCGGCAGCCACCAGACATCAGACTTGCATCACATGAAGAGTACCACTAAGTCTCAGTTTCGAACAAAGGTTGTCATAAAAGATGATTTCATCAGTGTAGAAGGGGAAGGTGCTCCAAATGTTGTTGGTCTATTCAAAGGAAGTGCTCAGGAAGTTTCTTCAATGAACAGATACGAATGTAACTTGGAAGATCTTCCGGTGATAATTTTGCAGCAGGTACGTCATTTAGCGTATATGTGGTTTAGGTGGCTTCCTAATAATATACTTGTGTGCATCTGTATGGATGCTAATACAAGTAGACGTATGTGTTATCTTGCATATTCATTCTCAAGTATAACTGAAATGAGTCTGGACATTTGCAACAGGTTGCAGGCCAAATTGTGCGTTGGCTTCATGAGGAAGCTCTGATGGTTGGAATAAAGGTGAACCGAGACTTTCTCAGCTTGTCGTTTGAGCTCGAGCAGGGCGAGACACTCACCTTGTTAGCACACGTCGACCCCGAAGATGCTCAGGGATGCATCTCATGGTGGCTGGTCATGGAGGACGGTTTCACGGAGGAAGGGAAGCTTCATATGGACTTATCTGATGGCGTATCTGAATATAGGAGGTTCTTAGGCCATTTGTCACTTGATCTGTTGTACTCAACCCTGATAGACTTGGTAAGCTTGTGCACTGGAGGTAGTAGCTTGTGATTAATGCATACTCACATTTTGCCCAATTTTAGTCACTTTGGTGCAAAATCTTAGTTTTGAAGCTTTACAGTAATCTCATTCAAAGTTATTTGCTCTTGACCAAAGTAAATATTATCATGATTTTCCTTTGCAAACTTATGTGTTATATTGTCACGCCCCAAACAGGGGTTAGTGACGTGAATGCTCGTTTAGAAGTTAAATATGATTAAGAAAGTAATTAAACATTTAGAAACATAATAATCAAAATAAAAAGTAAACTATTATAGAAATTTCCAAACAAGCCTCACATTTTTACTGAAATTAAATTACAAAAAAGTGATGAGGACTTTCACACTTTTTGTTAAAGAGGTTTAGAATTGAGCCTCTAGCATCATTCAGGGTCCACCCACAGGATATACAATATTATACATACATAAACATGTAAATAACATTAGAGACATCAACCACAGTTTACTATTATACATACATAAACATGTAAATAACATTAGAGACATCAACCACAGTCTAGAAATCTAAAGTTCAGAGTTTCAGAATTTACAATTCTCACATTTATACACCAGGATAATGAACACAATCCTCACTAAATCAGACGGTAGCAATTAATTCAGCTACTCCGCACTGCTCCTAGCGTAGCCTGGGAGGGGTTTATTATTTCTAGAAACAATAAAACGTGAGTGAAATGTCCAGTAGGATGTAATTTGAAATAAATTTTTATAAACAAGTAAATATTTGAGTAAGCAAATAACTAAATAATTAAATAAGTAAATGAAGATATTCAGTTCCAACACAACAGTCAGAACCTCACATTTTTTCTTAAAGTAAATATAAACTGAAAATTTCATATTACAGGCATCAGCAAGTAATTTATACTATGATAAATTATTTACACAACTACAAACACAAGCCTCATCACCACCGTAGTGACCCGGTCCGGGTTTCGGGTTCTGTCCCCAAGGATACGATCTTCATATCCCATCTAGGCCATCAGTAGGTTTATCAGTTCGCAAGATCTATTGTCTTAAGAAATCATTCATTAAAACTCTGAAATAGTTCATTATAATTCCAATAGTTAAAATCAAGCTATTGTGTTAAAAAAAATTTCTTTCGCAAACATATCATTTCTTTAAAACCTTTGTAAGGCCAAAACTCTTTTAAAAACAGGCTATCAAAGAAAGGGATAATAAATCCTACCCACTAAACCTGTGGTTAGCGTTGCACTATCCTAGCCTCCGCTTCTTTGAAGCCTTCAATTCGATTCTTCAGCTAGCTTTTGCACAAAATAACACTTTAGGATTAAATAATCACTCCTAAAGCTAATTGATCTCAATTATACTCTTTGATTTCCTATTAGTGTGCCCTAATCCAATTCTAAGTTTCATAAATTATTTATGTTTCGAATCATCATTCCAAGGGTTTTGATTTCAAAACATGGATTAAAGATGCTAATCCATCTACTTTAAGTTCCCAAATGAAGCTAATTTGTGTTCTCTTCAAAAATCGAGGTCAAAACAGGATTTCGAAACAACTCAGTCCCGTTTCCTTTGTCAACCGGCCGACCGGTGACAGAGAAGTGCATCACCACCGGTCGGCCGGTGGTGTGCAAACCGATCGACCACATAGGTCGGCCGGTGGAGAACAGCAGGGCGGGAAAACTCACCGAATAAGTTTGAAAACCTACAAATCCGAGTTTAATCCGAGATATTTCAAAGGAAAATTACTAAATTCATGTTGCAAATGACAAATCCCGTCCAAAGAACCAAAAATTCTCAATTTCCACCATGATTTTACCCAAAATCCATTTCGAGCTAAAAATAGGTTTTCTAACCAAAAAATTCGAGATTCAAGAGAAGTTTTTTAGAAATCTTACCTCAAATTCTTCTCTTGACGTTGAAAACTCCTCGAAATTCTTCTTTGGTTAGAAATCCGGTTGATTTGAGAGAGAAAATGAGAGAGAGAGAGGGAGAGTTCGATCGAGATCAAGAGAGAGAGAAAGAGAGAGAGTGAGAAACGACAGAGAGAGGGAGAGCTACGGGAAAGAAAAGGAAAATAAGAAAAGGAAAAATGACAAACGCAAATATCAAAGATATTTAGAAAAACAGACAGAGAGAGGGAGAGCTACGGGAAAGAAAAGGAAAATAAGAAAAGGAAAAAGGACAAATGCAAATATCAAAGATATTTAGAAAAACAGAGTAGAAAATGTGTCTACACACATTTATGGGGTGAAAATATAAATACTGAAAATATTTAAATTTCTTGAAAATATTTAAATTTACACATCAGACACATTTAATAAACATAATCATTTAATTAAATCAGATTAGACACACTAATAAATCTTAATTATCTTAATTAATCTCGTTTAATTTCTTGAGGTGTTACGTATATATACAAGTAAACCCTTCACGCACGCAAGCTCACTTTCTTCTCCATAAAGTATACTGATCGATGCCTAAAGAATTGACTTGAGGTTTCAATGAGCTGGTGCTTTGTGAAGTTGTCTATGAAGGGAAGAACTTTGAAAATCCACCCCCACAAGTTTTAACCCGGGTTTCTTTTGGCTTAAGATATCGTTTGTCTAGACTCAGAGACAGGATAAGATTTGAGTACGTCTTTTGTTGTGAACTGATGCCTTCTTGTGCAAACTTATAGCACTTTGGTTCTTCCTGAAGGGACCTGTTCTAGTTTGCATATAACATATAGAAGTAAAGGTGTAACATATTTTATTAGTGTGTGCCTACTTGGCTTTAGCTGGCACATGCTAAATTTCTACAAATGCTATGCTTTACGTCTAAAAAAGCTTACCGCTGTCATGTATAGACGCTTAAACCAAAAGGCATTCCCTCCATCGATTGTGTAATGAAACGGAATTGTTTCATTTGACAAAGGAGGGCAAACATAAAGTTATGGATAGAGATCATTATATACTTTGATTACATCCTTCTCCCAGCATTATTCATTATCCATGTGAAAGTATGACCATTAATATATAATATGACATATGACATGAGCTTTCACATTCTTCCAACTCAATCATCTCACTCACCCAAAAAAAAAAAAACCCACATATTTCCATTTCTTGTTTGGTAGCCTAAATGGTGAGGAAATTAACGTCCAAAATGAAAGCCAGCTATTTCTTGCTTGCCAAGTAGCAACCACTAGAAGCCACTTTCCTTGTGCTACTAGTCAAATTAACAAAGAAATTACCCGTTGAATTTTCCTCACCTGGATCCAAATGTCACGGCATTTTTATTTTTTTATTTTTATTTTTTTGCTTGCAGGGATAGCAACGGCGGGATTTTCGCCACTGATTATTTTCATTGATGCTAGGATGTTAATTTTTTCCCTCAAGTACTCGAACTTTAGGGGTTAAATTATAAAATTATTGTTTGGTAACTGCATAAACTTTTGAGAGAATAACCCAACATTTAAAATTGATTAAAGTTAGGGACAAATATGTTTTTGGTATTCTATCTGATGTGGTTGTATTTCCAACAGATTTCACCAAAATAATACACTAGATTAGTGCCCCTTAATCCACCGGTTTAAATTGGGGAATCAGCAAAAATGACAAAAAATAAAAATCATTGGTTTAGGGAAAAAAATGTCCAAAGTTTCAAACCAAAATAATAGATTATCAAAACACCAAATTATAAAAAAAAAAACAAAATACAAAAGAAAATTTAAAAAAAAAAAAAATTGTTGAACTTACTTACATGAGTCTGAATTTTTACTTGTTATTCTTGATTAATATCTTTTTAATTAGCATAGTTATTTCACTAAAAATGAATGATATTAATTAAGAGTAAGAGATAAAAATCCAAATTCAGGGTATTTATCTCTTTTTCATCATATATCAAACACATTTTTAAATATTACATTATAATCATATTAAAATGGGATAATGTGACATTTTTAAAATTAAAAAAAAAGCGTGGTACATTTGTTTCTTTTTTATTAAGAAAATTATGCAGAAAAGGAAATAAACCTCAAATGTGAAAATAGTGCCAAAATGACTTCTTAGGTAAGGCAAATGACATATCAAATAAAGAGTTAGCAAAAACATATATAATATCACATTGCAATCATTTTTTTTTTTTTTAAGAATGTAATCGTATTAAAATTGCACAACATCATTTCTTTCAAAATAATATGAAAAGGTCTCAATATTTCCCTTTTATCTTAAATGAAATTCTCTTTTTTTTAAAATAAAAGAAAATTAAGAAAAAAAAAGATAGTTTATGATGGAGCATGTTATTTTGCTCCGCAAGTAAAAATTATAATTTTAGTATTAAGTTAATTTTTTAATAATTACATCTGTAATAAAAATAATTTTATGTGACGTGTTATAAATTTTTAATACGAATCTATTAGATATAATAGTTAAAAAATTAATCTAACAATTAAACTTTTTATTTCCACCAATGGCGCAAAATAATTACTCTACCATAGATTCCAAAAAAAAAAAGTGACAAATATTTCCTTTCTACTAGGGATCTTATGGAGAAAAGGAAACGACAAACAATATCAAAAGGTGCAACTTAAATGTAAAATTTTTAATACGAATCTATTAGATATAATAGTTAAAAAATTAATCTAACAATTAAACTTTTTATTTCCACCAATGGCGCAAAATAATTACTCTACCATAGATTCCAAAAAAAAAAAGTGACAAATATTTCCTTTCTACTAGGGATCTTATGGAGAAAAGGAAACGACAAACAATATCAAAAGGTGCAACTTAAATGTAAAATTACTTTCAAAAAAAAAAAAAAAAAAAAAAAAGTGACAAATATTTCCTTTCTACTAGGGATCTTATGGAGAAAAGGAAACGACAAACAATATCAAAAGGTGCAACTTAAATGTAAAATTACTTTCAAAAAAAGGGTAAATTTTAATTTAAAAATTTTTTAAAAAAAAAAAAAAAAAAAAAAAAAAAAAAAAAGAACTTACATGTAAAAATCTGCCCAAATGCTTTTTAATTGAAGCTTCCATTCCTTAAACATTCTTCCAAGGTTACACGAAACGAATCCAACTTAATCACAACCGTTCCATTACGTTACGCAGATCCTTCATCGCTCTCGTCGTCGTCTTCTCCTACAACACACAAACGCACGACCAAATTCCCGAAATGCCCTTCTGAGGTTTCGCTCTGCTTTTCCCTGCGAGTTAAATTTGCACTTTTTACTGGCTTCTGGGAATCCAACAGAATTTGAAATCCGAATGTGGTTCTGAAGAAATTTCCGCTGTTTTTTTTGTTTTTCGGACTCGTGCACGAAATGGGTTTCTTCCGAATTCTCATTTGGGGCCTTCGATTTTCCTTTCCGTGATCGAATTCTCATGTGGGTTTTCCGACAATTTAGAAATTTTGACTTGGGTTTTTCTTGTTGGGAACAAATGTTTCGTTCTTTCGGATTCTTTATACATAAATGGTGATAATGGCGCTTTTTCCACCTGAAGAAGTTTTTTCAGATTCTGGGGTTTGAGAATCTTGCATGATTTTTCAGTTTTAGTGTGGTTGTTCATAATATCAATAGTATTTAAAAAAAAAAAAATTGTTCACAATGTCTGGTGGGACTCCTACTGCGGGTGGATTTATGAGACAACGGCATAGTCAGGGCTATGCTTCTAGTGGGGATGATCTTGAGGATGATGCTTGTTCTAGGCTGCGCCAAACTTTTGAGTCAAGTCCGAGAATTTGGTCACGGATTGAGATTGTGGAGAATGTTCTTTGGCTTGTCTCGGCAGCTTTTGTCGTTTATTTTGGCGATAGGCACTCCAATTTGATACATCTCCTTTGGCATGACGACAGAATCAGAAGGTATTTTACACCATTTGTTTTGGATTTTCGATTCTTGATTAGATACTCGTTGTAATCTTGTTTATGTTACTGTTTTATTTATAATGTTTGAAGTGCGATTCTTTTGTTTATTCTTGATTATTGGTAGATTCTGCTTTTCTGGCAGTCGAAATGGTATTCCTTTTGTGTTGCCTGTTGCATGCTTTGAACTCGGAGGAGGTTTTTTTTTTTTTTTTATTTATTTATGTGTGGGTGCTATACTGGTTTAGTGGAATGAAAATTCTTTGGAAAGTGCAGAGGAAATTCTATGTGGAATGGCATAAAGAAATGAATCTTTTGGAACTGTTGGACAACTCATAGACACACTAGGTGTTACAATTAGGACTAATCATTTCATAAGGGAAGCAATTTCAGATTAATTGCTCTAGTCCTTTACTAAGGATAGGAATAAAATAAAGACGAGAAAGCTCACGCATGATATACATTGATTTACCCTCAACATGAGGGCAGCGTTTACTACGACGAAGAAGAAGATTACAAGAGAATCATACCCCTCTCGCCTTTCAGATTATCCGTGGCAGATCGATCAGGCTCCACACACTCAACACTAGGAACCAAACGTCAAAGATAATATGATATGATAGGGGAAGCAAATTTTGAATAATTAAGGGCCCGTAATTCAAGTTGAGATGTGACTTTATGTGAGCTTTTTACTGTCGCAAAAAAGTTAGATGTGACTGTTTCTGAGAGCTTTTTACTGTAGCAAAACTCAAATTCTAAACCAAAATTGGTTAAATGAACAAGGCCTGATTCCTTTGTCATATGATTGTAGAATTCTTTAGTATTTTCTTGTGGGGTTACCCCCAGTAATCCTTTCTCCTGAATCTTCTAAAATTGGATTTTACTAATAATTTGTCCATTTTTGTGTGTAATTAATTCTTTTTGCTGGGAGTGTGTAATTTAATTCTTGTATGCATGTAGTTGCTCTGTATGGTTTTTGGATTTTACTTTATTTGGGTGTTTATTGAACTATATCCGTGTGAAAAAGTTATCATTGAGGATGAGCTAGATGGCTTTCAACTTGTGTTTGCAATGGTTTGACACAGTTTTAGTTTCTCGAAAGTGAAGAACGTCTTTTGAAACATTGTTAAGGATCTTGTTAAGAATGTGAGATGAAAGTGTCTTGCATCTTCAGTGACGCCATGTTAAATCATGTTGTCGCACAGGTTTAATAATATTTAGTTACCAATATTGTAGTTTAAACAAATAGTAGTTTTAAGGTTCACAACTTGGGCCTCGAGAAAAGCCTCTATCTTGTATTTTAGATCGCATGATAAATGAACAGTGTTATATTTCTTTGGAAGCTGATACGGTGATACCTTAGAGAGATTTACTGTATTATACTATTTAAGGCTTCTGTGATAACTGAATTGCTAAACCGGAAGCTCATGAGGCTTTAGCCTGCACATAGTTATCTGTGTGGTCCTGCTTGTGTATCATAACTGAAGTTTTCATGAGAACGTGTTCATAGTTACTGATTCATGTTTAGGCTCCAGGTCACTTGACAAATTACAAGTATGTTTGGACTCTTATCTATTTATTGTTCCTGCAGAGTGCCTTTATACCTAGGAATGGTGGGCGTAGGTTTGAATTTTATCGTCTTTTGTTATACAAGTATGTTAGCATGGAGTGCCCGGAGATTTGACGAGAAATGGGAGATGACTAGTACATCTGCTCTGCCATTTGTCACACTTCTTGGGATGACCTCCTTTTGCTTGTAAGTGTGAAACTATCATGTCATTCATGTTTTTGATTCATCAATAGCCATGGTGTATGCGGTACCATTTCCTTGTCTTTTTTTATTTCTTATGGCAGGTTCACCTTTGCGTTGTGGCCAATATGGGGCTTCTTGACCCTTCCTCTTCTGGTACATTAGTTTGCTTTTGGTTTGGTCAAGTTTTATGAATTAGAACATTTTACTTGTGGTGATCGCCTAATTTGATTCTTCATATTGCTGCAGTTCACTTTGTTCATGGCATGCATGGTCACATTTCCCTACATCATCATCGGCACATTTAGGCCACAGTATGATGAGTTCCGTACAGATTAAGTCTACCTAGATAAGGATTCAAGACCAACCATACCGACGAAGATGAAGAGCTTCTGATCAAGCATGGATAGTTAATACTCGCATCGGTTAATACATTGTTTCGTGGAGTTTCTGATGCTATATTCCGCCATACTGATACCACCAACAAGAAGTTGATTGTCTTTTAATTTAATCAACTTTATTTTTACATGTCAACTCTAATTTTAGAGTAGCCTCGATGACATTGATATATTCATTGGTTCTACATATCGTCAAAGTACAACAGTTGACATGGGATTTTGTTCAGTCCCTTGAGGATGATTTTAGTTCCTTGTATAATTTTTTTATTACACTGCATCCTCTGTTATAGGAAGCTCTGTTAGCTGTGGTATTGTTCATCTTTGCATTTTTGAAAATGGGCAATGAATTCATTTTCATTTGACGTCATAGAATTGGGTTTTCATTCACAGCTTTATGAATTATCATTGTTATCCCTAGGTTTCACCACGCTCCCCAAGAAAAAAAAAAGAATCTCCACGTTGACAATCTTCTATGATTACTATAAACTATAGGCTTCTGTCTTTCATGAATACTTTGAGGGCAAAACTATGGCACAAGATGTTTTATACAAAATTTTAATGATAGAAAAATGGACTAGAAAAAATAAACTACCGTTAGTTTTTTTATCTTCAATAAATCATCAAATTTGTATTGAAAATATTTATTTTGTATATTTTTTTTAATTTGATGTGATTTTTATTAAATTTAACGATCAAAAATTAAGACTCAGAGTAGGCCACTGAAGAAAAAGTTGTTAGCTTTTAACAGCTCAATTGTTTTTCCCGTCATTCACGAATTAAAATTGAGTTGCATGGTAACATCGTACATCTCAAATAGCTTCTTCCACTAATTTGATGCTTGAGACTGTTTGATAAGACGAAAAAGAAAGTAGGAAGTCAAGACATGTGAACTAAGTGAGGAAAATATAAAGGACAAGACTTTTCTTTTATTGTATTTAGGAGACGTTTGATTCATAGATTAGAATCATGAGATTAGAATCATTTTCGATTTACGTGTATTTTTTATGAGAGAAAACACTGTAGTGAACCATGAACCATGATTCGAATTAAGGTACGAATCCTTTTACCAAACACACCTTTATAAATTCTTTAATCTAATCTCTCGATATTCAGAGAGGTTAAAATGGCGTACTTTAAAAAATTTGAAATTCCTAACTCAATCAAAAAAATTTATCTTTTCCTCCCATCAAACAAGCTCTAAGTCACAAAGACATCTGAAAGCAGGGGTGGAACATGTCTAACGAACTTAGTATGATTACAAAATCTTGTTAGTCCAATCAAAACGTCTTAAGTCCTAACTATTCACCTCTGGTGATTAGAGTTTACTTGTATACCAATGTGATGAAGAAAAATATTATTTAAGGTTCTCTTCCTTTTCGATGGGTACAAAATAATGTATAGTAATGTGGCTTCATGTTGCTTTCTCCACAATGTTTGGAGACCACTGAACATGCCAGAGAGGCCTAAAAAACCCCCCAATAAATTTTGCAGGCACAGCTAGTGGGCTACATCTTCACATGCATTCTCAACAGAATCTCTTATGGCTATGAAAATCAAATTCTTGTAGAGGTGGGAAGAATAAGAAAGTTAGACACTAAGACAAAAATAAATAAATAAATAAATAAAATAAAATCAGAATAAATATTCTTAATTGTCTTTTGAGCCTTGTCCTCTTGAAGGAAAGAAGAAAAGGATGAGCACAAACAACAATGGAAAGGGATAAATATTAGTCGTATGCTTAGGATTAGTGGACTAAAGATCATGTAGTTGTTAGTGGGTCGGCTGAGAAATAGCCATAAAAAATTAAATTGATAGTAATAATAATAATATTAAAAAAAAAAAAAAGTTTCTTTCATGATTGGAGGACTTCTCCAATATGCACGTGATGTTTTGCATACTTCCCAATTGGGCACAAAACAAAGTCATGGAAATTGGGCAAGGAGATATTATTTCAATTAGCTTGAATAATAATTAAAAAATCTCACATAAACTTGAATGTTTCTATTCATCATTGTTGTAGATAAATAACTACTAAACCTTTGAAACGTTTGAATTCATCATTACTCATGACAAGTTACTACAAACTTTTGAACCGCTAACATATTATCACGCGGCTATAGGAGTGGTGACTAAACCAAAAGTTAGTAAATGATATTTGATATTTTTCTTTTCTATAAGATTTCCTAATCCTCAATGCTCTTCACATGTGGTAGTAAACATTTTCGTTTTCTCTTGGTATTATTAGGATATAACTAGCACCTAATTCTTTCCGATGAAAAAAATATTCCATTTAGGCAAGTGTCGCTATCCTTAATTTAAAGTCCCAAGAATTATATCATAAAATATTAAAAAAGTATAAATAAGTCACAATTTTAAACTGTCTGATCATATTATAATTATAAGAAGTTACAATTATTTATCAGTCTTACAAGACTTGCTTTTTATTTTTATTTTTATTTTTATTTTTCCTGATTTATTTGCATTAGATTGGTTGAAGTGTGTGTGAGAGTAAAAGTGAACCCCACTGCAATGACTTTTGTAAATCCCCTCCAAGGCTGTCAACCATGCCTTGTCTCCCAAGTTGGGAAAGACATCTTTCAAACATCCTCACTCCAAAAAGGAAAAGTAGCAAAGTCTGATAATAAATCATTCATTTCTAAACTTAGTGCTCAGAATAATTGGTTTTCCTGAGTCTTCCTCACATTGTACATACATACTATTCACCACACTGAGCGATTCTTCTTTTACATTTTTAAGTTAGGATGATCTTAAGTTGAGTTTAAGTTATAACTTGAGTTGAAGTTGTAACTTGAGTTTGTGTTTAGATGTGCACATTTGAGTTATGATTTAAATTGAGAATCCTTTTGAGTTTGTGTTTGGGTGGGTCAAAACTTAAATTTGTATTTATATAGTATTTTAATAAAAACTCAACGGTGATAAAAAATTTTAATAGGGTATATGAGTTGGGGTTTTATTCTTCTTTTCGTTGTGAATGCATAGAAAAAAAAATCATCTTAATTAGAATTAAAACGAAAAAGTTATGGTATTTTTAAGAATAGAAAAAATATTATTCATTAACTTGAGTTTGAGTTTATGAACTCGAGTTGAAGGGGAAATTTGAACTCGAGTTTAGCCTCAAACTCAAGTTCAAACCCTAGTTTAAACTCGAGTTCAAACTCAAATTTTACAAAAAAAACATGAACTTGAATAAAGTTGTAACTCGAGTTTAAATTTTTTCTAAGTTTCGTTACAAAAGAACAACCCCTGAAATTCTCAAAATAGAAAGAAATATTGAAAAAAAAGACTTTTTTCGATACCCTAACATACCATTAGGTTATGTTTTTTGTCTGTCAAATTTGTATAAAATCACATAAAAATCAAAAAGTATACAAATTTAACGGTTAAAAAAATCTAACCTACCGCTACCCAAACATACTAAAAAATCTCCAAAAAAAAAAAAAAAATCTCTCTACTATTTTAGATAGTGGCAGCGCCAAAAAGAAGACCTCTTTTATTCAACAGCAATTTTTATTCTATTTATTGAAAAGAAAATTTTGAGAATAGGGATTTTAAAAGATAAACCATCAGTACCTTATTTGTTTTAGAAATTGTCAGTTTTGTACACTTTTTAATTTTTATATGACTTTGATTAAATTTTAGCGTCGGAAATATACATGACCCGTATGAGATCCTACTATAAAAGTGTTCTTATTATTTATTAGGAAATTTCTCTGGTATATCAATATATGCGTAGGTTAAATTTTTTGTCCGTTAAATCTGTATAATATCACATAAAAATAAAAAAATATGCAGATCTAACGATTAAAAAAATTTAATATAAATACTCCAGACGTACAAAAAATCTCCCTATTTATCATTTTTTTTTTGTTGGCGCAGAAAGTGATTTCTGATTGTGATTGTGATTGTGAACCACTTTTCAAGCTGCAAATTTGAATGGACTTGTTTATCGTAGACCTCTTGTTTGTCTAACACGAGATGGAAAATTGATTGCTTTGTGTGTGTGTGTGTGTGTGTTTTGAGAGGTGCACATGGCATTGGTTTCTCTAATCTGAATTCTGTGAATAAGTTCTCTTGGAATTGGACAAATTTTAGTTGTAACTTGTAATGTGTGACACCAAGCACAAGACCATTTCTGAGTGGTATTTCACAATCAGCAATAGGAATACGATGTCCTATTTTCTTTCTCGAGTTTCATGCCCAAAAAAAAAAAATATATATATATATATATGCATTTTTTGTTGGGAAATTCTCTAATAAGGTACGAGAAAAAGTTACTAACGATTAAGTTAAACGATATGAGATAAGATATTATTTGAGTCAAAATGTGTCTCAATCCTAAATTAATTAAATTGATCTTTTTCTCTCACTAAAACTCTACTTTCTTTCTCTGAAATCTCAAAGTTTCAGCGAGTTATGGAAAAATGCGAAAAAGTTTTCCCTTTCATTTGTGCTAGCTGGTATTTACAGATCCTCTGAAATTTATTCCGCTCTTATTTTCCTGTCCACTTCGGCCTTATTCTCGAGTCTCTTGGTCCTAAACTTTGTCTCTTATCACGTCATTCTTTCCTTGGTCTGAAGTTGCACTGTTCCACCTCTCTCTTCGGCACTAAATTGTTGAACGCTGTCGTTTTCTTCTCTATAAAACGACGTCATTTTGTAACAACTCATTCGGTGCGTTTAGAACTCGTTCTAAAATGATTTTATTTTTTGTATGAAAATATAAATAAAAATGTTTTCAATCTCAAACAGAAATCATTTTAAAAAATGCATTTAATAATTTTATCAAGAGATTGTTTTCAGCATAAAAAAAACTCATTAATATCTCTATCTCTCTCTCTCTGCTCGAGAGAGGAGAAAACGAAAATAAAAAATAAAAAATAAAAACAAGAATAATTCTAAACACGACAATAACTGCCCGCACACACACATATATGGTGAGATTTGAGTTTAAAAGAACACGAGTTCGATCCCGCATTGTATTAAAAGGAGAAAGATATTCTTCCGTTGTAGCACATTTAAACAGCTAGATCACAACATAATTATACAAAATTGAAAAAGAAAAAATAGTATAACATTAATAGAATTTTATAAATAACAGCTCAAAATTATATCTTATCAATAAAGTATTATCTTCCATAATCTATCATATAATTTTTTCTTTTTATTCTTCTTGACTATTTTTAAGTGAAGAAAGATAAATATATATATATATATATATATTTGTATGTATATATTAATGTGGTGTAAAGCTGGTCAAGTAGCTCAGGTAGCCACCAATTAAAAATTAGAAACTAGTTGAAAAATAGTATTTTCTCAATAGGATGATGAAACTGGCACTCACTAGGTGAGTTTATTTTAATGAATGATTGAATATTAACATCACATAAATTGGCCAGCTTGCTATTGCATTGTTCTCTTCAGCGCATGAGAACAAAAGAAGAAAACAAAAAAAGGGGTTGAGTTAGCCGATCATCTTTGATGATCTTGATTCTTAAGAACATATTTTAAAAAACCATCCAAAAAAGTTTATAGAAATATATTAGGACTGTCCAGCTGGATGGCTTTTTAATGTGGAAATGATCTTTGTATAAATAAGGGGATGCATTTAAAAAATAAAAAAATAAAAAAAAGTGCTCAGATGTGATGTTAACAGCAAGCCAAGAAATGCATGCTACTTGATAAATTGTAAAGGATTAGAATTATAAAAGGATTAATTGGGGGAACTTTCTTGATATTTGCTTCATCCTCATTTAATATAACAATGCATTTCAAAATTAAAGTAATTTAAACAAAAATAAAATGAAAATTCACTATGAATTTGAACTTAAATCAAATGTTGCACAAAACAAACTAAATTCTAAGCATATGCGCATCAAATCTTAATAATAAAGTCATAAAAGGATTAGTTATATCTAAAAAGTTAAAATGTATAGATTTATTTACATAAAAAATATATTTATATGAATATTAGAGCGAAGGTGGGTGTGTAGTACTTCTCCCCTCCCCACCCTATTTCGAGTTGGGAACAAGATTTTGTCTCTATCCCGACTTCCATCCTCAATTATTGTACTCCGTTTTCGCTCTTTTCGGGACTGAACCCCTTCGTGAGAAATATTGTTATCTCTAATGAAATGTCCATATATTATTTTTCTTTTTAAAAATAGTTATTAAACTAAACATTGTATCCAATTTAGTTTCTGAACTAAGAAAGTTTTTTGTTAACTAAATGGATGAAAATTGTTAAACATGGCTACCATAATTATTTAAGAGCTGATCTTGCCCTCTAAACTTGTTTGGCGCCATTTTTTAGTGAGAGGTAAGAGGTTTTCTCCACTACTTTCCATTCCTCAATCACTATAAAAATCATACAACTTAATGATCATAAACCCTAAACAAAAGTAAAAGTCTTAAGTTTTGTTTATAGTTCCTCAACAAAAATATAACAACAACAACAACAACAAATACAATTAGCAATTCGGTATCAAATAAAGCACATGGAAAAGATAAAAAATATATAAACAACAATAAAAGAAACAAATTTTCACTTTTTCTTATATTCCAAGAAATTAAATTTGATATAACTTCTGATACTTCACTTTTAATATATATATATATATATATGTATATATATTGCTTGACTATTTTTAGGGATTGGGAAAGAAGAAAGTTTAGGAGGTTTTCATGATTTTAATCCCAAAGCAAACTATCATATCTTTAGTCCAAGATGCCGTGGCAAAAGGGAAAGTTGATAACCTTTTGATCTCTTGACAACACTTTAAGCATCTTTATTACAATCCCATCTGCCCTTATTAGCATTCAGAAACGCTAATTAAAACCCTATTGAAAATCATAATCGCAGTGAGTTGTGAACCTCACTTTAACTAAACCCATTTAACTATTTCCATGAAAAATAAGACATTTACTAAAAACCCAATATTCTAAATTCCAAATGATTCGTGGCAGAAAAATTTGAGTCTGAGAGGTCAATGTCTTTATTCTCCTAAAACTCACGTCATGCCAAGGACTTGAAATTATCAAAAGTAGGTAGTTTTGACAATGCAAATGTAGGACATTTTATATGTAGCTTTTATTATTATTATTATTATTATTATTCTTTTATTTATTTTTTTATTTTTTATTTTTTTTGCATGGTCTAAAGACAAATTATCCCATTGGTGTAAAATCCGGTTATAATTCAACTTATGTTGGCTGTGAAACTAGAATTTCAATTTGGTTGTCAATACTTCCATACAGTCACAGTCCCTCCTATATGAGTCTGAGAGAGTCGTATTGGATTTTAGCAATTTTAGGACATGGGGTCATTTAAGTCAAACCAAAATATGGACAAGTCATATATAATATCATGATGGTCAACCTATTCTATGGCTCAACTTTGTGCCACTTAAATTCCTTGGTATAATCTCTGCACAGCTCCAATTAGGGCTGTAAGAAATCACCCCGAACCCGGCCGAGCTGAGCCGACTCTACCCGAAAATCACGGGTTTCTAATTTTTTATTTAATTTTCGGTTTGAATTATACCTAACCCGCACTGCGCGGATAGGGGCGCGGGGTGGGGTTACATGAACCCGAGGTAACCCTACCCGGCCGAACATGTTCAAAGTAGGTAAAACAATGTTCAACACTTCAAATTCTTACTTTCATAAGTTTATGGACTTTATGCTTTTAAACTGTTAACTTATTTATGTTTTGAATTCACGATTTGTGTAAAAAATGCTTGTATGCCATAGTTGTTGAATTAGGACATTCTTTATTTATATTGGAAGTGTTTGATTTCAAAGTGAGTGTTTTAATTGTTCACCTTACATTTAGACCCCCTATTGAAGGAAAAACATGTTCTGTTTGATAATGATTTCTTATGTAATAAGCACAGATTAATTGACTAAAAAGTGATCATGTGGTCCTTGAGATCACTCTTGCTTTATGCATATTGTGATATGAGTTATTAGTCTTTATATTTTATTATGCCGCAATTTTGTTGTGTAATTATTTACTACAATAGTATTTGCATATATCATTTATTGCTCATTTACTACAATAGTATTTTATCATTTATTTGCATATAAGAGCCTCTTAGATTAAAATTGATGAAGTCATAGATTAAAATTGGTTTTCACCAACCCGAGTAACCGGACCCTACCCGAGGTCACCCGAAAGGTTGCGGGTTTGTAGACTTAAGAGAGTGTCGCGGCCCAAAATTTTCTCAACCCGCACTAGTCGGGTAGGCTTAATTTTTCGGCTCAACCCTACCCTACCCGGCCGATTTACACCCCTAGCTCCAATTAAAAAGAAACACTTGTAATACTGGTAAAAATCATATTAAAAAGAAAGAAAATCAGAGGAAAAATTATTGGTTATCATAATCGAGTCACACGACCATAGAAGGTCCACCACCACTATTCGCGGGGCCCATCCTTGTCATCAGCAGAAGATTAGCATGACCTCTTTTTTTAATTGACTAAAATGCCCTTTGTGGAGTAGGAAGAAAAAAATGGCGTGGCGGTGGGTCAACACACAGAAGAAAATCTTGTAAAATTAATTGCACTGGATGGGGTTTGTGAGAGATATGGGGCGCATCCTATTTTATTTTTGAATCTTTGTCTAGACAATTTTTTTTTAAGGTTTAGTTTCATTTTGGCCCCTCAAACTATACTCCTTATCTTAGTTTGACCCCAAACTGAAAAAACATTACAAGTTGCACCGGTCTATTAAAAAGTCTCAAGCATTATGATTTTGTTACAACATTGTTTAAAGCAATGGAATCAATCATGTAATCCTCATAGACCTGGTTAATGAAGGGTAATTTTGAACAAATCATGCTTAAATAGATTTAAAAATTAAAGAAAAACCACAAAAAGGAAAAATTATGCTCTGGAGGCATTAAGGATTTTGACGGGTCGGGAATTTGGGCATAGGCGGCAGGTTTGATCGTGCCTTGTACAAAAAATAAATGCTATTCACACTTTTTTTAGCAAGACTAATGGCTAATGGGGACATGCCAGGGCTAAATCTATTTGAATTTAGTTTGTAGTTGTGATTTGTCTAAAATACCTTTTATTAACTGGATATGTGATGTTCACATAGAACTGTAAGTTTGGGTCTTGTCAAATAGGCCGCTTCAAAGCCCGAGTGTTTAGCTCGGTCCCAATCTGGCCCGATCGAAAGGATTAAGCTCAAAATGTGTTCAATTCAGCCTTATTAGTAATTTAAAAAAAGACATAAAAATTTATATATTTATCATATAATAAGCGAGTTAGACAGATCCCATGCAAACTTTTGGATTGATGGGTCGAGTCAGGCAGCCTGAATTTATACTTCCAAGTTTGTTAATTAAGTTGAGTCAATAATTTTTGGATAGTTTCTTAAAAAAAAAATTTTTTTGATAGAAAGATCTAATGTAAAACTTTTTGATAAATTAGGGTATGATTTGTAACGTTTTAAAGATTGAATGTCAAAATGAGACAGAGCATGGCTTGTGCTTTGTAGGATCAAAATTAAAATTACTTTTTTAAAAGTGTGAAAAAACACACACACACGTACAAAATAAAGTAATAAAAAAACTCACTAAAATAAGAGAGTTTTTTGATAAAAATTAAAAAAAAAATGAACTAAAATTTTTTTTTTCAACCGTTAAATTTATATAAAAAAATTATTTATTTTATATATTTTTTAATTTAATTTAATTTTAATCAAATTTAATAGTTAAAAACTTATTTATAGAAAAACTTTCACATGAGAAAGTCCTTAAAATAAATTCCACATGGGTTTCGACCCTCACAACACCTCTAATTCTACTCTCTCTCTCTCTCTCTCTCTCTCACTCTCTCCAAGTCTCAAACAACAGCTATCTTCCAATCCGTCTCTCTGTGTTTTGTTCTTATATATATATATATTTTTTCCTTTCATTTCGTAGAGCAACCACCAAGGTGTCATCATTTGAAACCCATCTTTCCTTCATTCTTTTCCTCCTTTAATGGTTTAGGTTTTGCTTTTCTCTCTCTCTCTCTCTCTCTCTCTCGTGCTTGGTAGGTTGTGCCGTTGAATTCGATGGGCCCTAAACTCCACTGATCGATTAATGGTGACAGAGGGTCTCCATCTCGTCTTTCAATGTTCTCTCTCTCCTCTCTTCTCTCTCTCTCTTTGCCTCCATTTTCCCTCCCCTCTAGCATTTTGGGGATTTTTAGCTTGTCTTAATTTCTCTCTCTCCGATAAAATTTTGTGGTCTCTAATGATACTTCAATGTTGGTCTTTCGATTCTCGACATGGGTTTTGAAGCTTGTGTGCTAAACTTTGTTGGGTTCATTTCAATTTTGAGTTTCTCCGGTTGTGGTTCGTGGGTTTTTGATTGCAAAGTTTCGAGCTTTTGATTCATTTTTTTAGCTAGTTTTGAGTCGACCCATGAATTTTGGGAGCATTTACATGTTTTGGGCATAGAGAATTTGATAAGATATTCTGACTAGAGATGTTAGAAATTGGGCTAAAATTGTGAAGCTGAATTCTGGATATATATAGTGTGTGTGTGTGTGTGTATACTGATGGGTGAAATTGGTGTGTGATGTGTAAAGCATTTAGGGGCTTTTCTGTCTGTTTGATCCAAGACATTATGATTGAGAGATTTGTATTTGATTTTTGAGTTTGAAACTTTTGTTGTTGTTGGTGAGTCTCTGGTAATTGGTTGAGCAAGTCCACAAGGGATTAGAAGAATGGACAGAATGATACAGCCACCACTGGTAAATGCCTTGTCTATCTTTCTTGTCGACTATCTTTTCAGTTTTGGTATTACATTGATTTTTTATGTCTGTTTTGGTTTAGTTGTGAAATGTATTATTGTTCTAATTTGGATTGTACAATTTTAGATGGCTAATGCTTGCCTTTTGTGTTTTAGTATGCATATGTCTTTCTTAGTGATGCCATTTTTTTTTTCTTTTGAGGATTCTTAGAGACACTTTATTAGAGTCACTTGATTTAAATTTCTTGTAGTTGGAAAATGGGTTTTCTGATTTGGTTACACTTTACACCACTCAAGCCATTTTTGCCCATATAATTGATACTAAACTCTTCAGGAAAATGTTAATTGAAAGCGGAAAAGGACAAGCCGAGTTGGGCTGTCAGCTTCCTTCTGAACCTCGTGCAAAATGTTTCGTCATGTTTGGTGTGATGAAAAAGTTGTTGGATGAGCATGAACGTAATGTTGCTACTATAAATATGAGTGCGCGTGATGGAAACCTTGTGTGAAACTGAATTCTAATAATCATTTGAGGGGGGAAAGCATGATCATTTATTGATCCTAACTTCCATCTGTAATCTACTCTTTTTTAGTCACTTAAACATTATCTTTGTTCTCACCTATAATATTAGTAGCGCATGTTTCTTTTATTAAAAATTGAACTAAGCACGTGCAGACGTCAGAAACAAACAGAATAGATATTTATGTTGTGTATTTGCTGGTCGGGCAAGGATACTATTAGAGCGAGCTCAACTTGTTTGTTGATTGAACTATGCGTGTATGTTGCTCTGAATATAAGTATCTTTTTCTTATTTTGGTTGTTGCAAAGCAGAGTGCTTTGAAGAGTGATCGGCATGTATGTAGTTTGTTTTAATGCCGTGACAAGATAACATGCTCTATGTGTATTATTTTTTCCCAATAAAATATTTTCGATCACATGCTCAGAAAATTAACCACTGCACCTAGGCCATTGTGGTTTCACAACTTGTCTTGCGCATTTCTTGAATCAAGTCTGTTGAAATAGCTAGGAGGAGAATTTCTGATTGTTATACGTGTCTTTTCAGGTTGATACTACGGCATGTTTATGTAGAGTAGATGCTGGCCTCAAAACTGTTGCTGGAGCCAAAAAATATGTTCCCGGGACAAAGCTCTGTCTTCAACCTGACATTAAACCATCCATTCATCCAACAAGAAATAAGCCATCACGTGGCGATAGAAGTAGAAACCCGAACCAATCACCTCTGCTTCCTGGACTTCCTGATGATCTTGCTATTGCATGCCTAATACGGGTCCCAAGAGCTGAGCACCGTAAACTCCGGCTAGTCTGCAAAAGATGGTACCGTCTTTTGGCTGGTAACTTTTTTTACTCCCTTAGAAAGAGCCTTGGCATTGCAGAAGAATGGATATATATCATTAAGAGAGACCGAGATGGTAAAATTTCATGGCATGCCTTCGACCCCGTATACCAACTTTGGCAGCCTCTTCCTCCTGTACCCAGGGAGTATTCTGAAGCTCTTGGGTTTGGTTGTGCTGTTTTAAGTGGTTGTCACCTCTACTTGTTTGGGGGAAAGGACCCGCTGAAGGGATCAATGAGACGAGTCATCTTTTATAGTGCCAGAACCAATAAATGGCACCGTGCCCCAGATATGCTCCGTCGGCGGCATTTCTTTGGCTCGTGTGTCATAAATAACTGCCTGTATGTTGCTGGTGGGGAGAATGAGGGGGTACATCGGTCCTTGAGATCAGCTGAAGTGTACGATCCAAACAAGAACAGATGGTCCTTCATCTCTGATATGAGCACTGCAATGGTACCCTTTATTGGGGTTGTGTACGAGGGTAAATGGTACCTGAAGGGGCTTGGCTCTCACCGCCAGGTTCTCAGTGAGGTCTACCAACCAGAAAACGACAGCTGGTACCCTGTCTATGACGGAATGGTAGCAGGTTGGAGGAATCCAAGTGCTTCTCTAAACGGAAACCTTTATGCTCTGGAATGCAAGGATGGCTGCAAACTTAGGGTATATGATGAAGTGACTGATTCTTGGAGCAAGCACATTGACAGTAAGATGCATTTGGGGAATTCCCGAGCTTTAGAGGCAGCCGCTCTTGTTCCTCTTAATGGTAAACTGTGCATCATTCGAAATAATATGAGCATCTCCCTTGTGGACGTTTCGAAATCAAGTGATGTAAGCGGGGCTACCGCAGAACATCTGTGGGAAACCATAGCAGGAAGAGGGCAATTCAAGACTTTGGTCACAAATCTGTGGTCGAGCCTTGCTGGTAGGAACCGCTTGAAGAGTCACATAGTTCATTGCCAGGTCCTTCAAGCTTAAGATTGTAAATTATATCAGAATCAAACTTTAGAGCCTTTTGTTTTATATATATGTTTACCTAAACACAGGATTTTGATGGGCTGTGATATGCAAAGGAAGCCACTAGAGCACTGCTATTGGGCTCCTTGGAGCTGGGGACTTGAAACAACAAGGGTGGGACCCACCTTTTTGTCATGTGTGCCCCAGCTCCCGGGAGCCCCAAAGCATTTTTGGCTTTGCTAAGGGATGCAAAAGGTCCATTGTTGTTGTCAACCTGTAACATGAGCATACTAGATAGATGAGGATGTTTGTTTCTCTGCTCTTTCTTTTGTCACATATATTATATGATACAAAATGTCAATTATTAAAAGTAGAAAATTATGTGGAGATGATCTTCTGTTGTTGTAAATTGCAACTCATAATCTCTGTCTGTTTTATTTATTTATTTATTTATTTATTTATTATTATTATTTATTTATTTATTTTGCTTGGATTTTTAACATACTCGTGCATACTTGTACATGAAACTTATATGGGTTGGGGGATCTATCGTCCCACAATCAGTTAGTTGAAAATGGAGCTTTGAAATTATGGGCTCTATTGTTTTGATGATTAAAAGGAAAAAAAAAAAAAAAGAAACAAATAGATCAAATACAAAAAGATTTCACTAACATTGCAAACAATCCAAGAGCCCTTGATATTTATTATTTGTTCACACTTCCTTATTTTGTTCTACATAGTGAGTACAAAGAATATCACAAAGCAAAATATGACTAGAAATATTCTAAAAAAAATGCACAACAGAAAGAGGCCTGCTTATGCTTCCGGGAGAGATTTTACACTGTCCCAGATCCTGAGAGGTATGATCTCGCTAGCGAGAAGCTCTTTTCCTTCTGCTTTTTGTATTCGTTGTATCGCAGGAAGAAGTAACCAACATAATCGAAATCGATGGGAGATATCTTAGCCTGCAAAATATAGATGTAAGTTGTTCTAAATTAGGTTTAGGTGGCTTTTCAGGAGAAAAATCTTAGTGAAATAGATGTACCTGAATTATTCCCCATAATGCCCAATACAACTGTGAAGCTAACATGTAAGTATTTGCCTCGACGTAGAGAGCTTCAAGATCCTTTTCAGATACCTGTTTAGAGTTTTTAAGTGAAAAAGTAGTGTAAATTAGAATTAATAGTCTTGAAAATTAACAAAGGGATGAAATTAAAATTAGCTTTTACTTAAAAAGAAATTCCAGTTTGAGAAGCTTTCAAGCTTTGCATGCATGCTATGGCTCCGCTCCCCTTTATACCTCTTGTGGATTGTCAGGTTGTAAATAGTGCCTGAAAAAATGGTATTGTTCGTCCTTGCTTGGACATCTGTATTCACACCCAGATAAGCTATTATGAACAATTTCAGAAAAATAATAATTTAATCATTAAAATTGGAAGGATAAAAGAGCAAAGAAAAACATACAGGCTGAAGTCACAATCATAGCCAGCGTATTCATTGAAGTGATTTCCAATGTCATAACCTCTATAGTTGTATGATCCATACTCAAAATCAATGAAATAGAGTTTGTCTATACATAGACAGAAAACCAATGAAATAAGTCAATTGTCATAAGGGAGAGCAGTATTATTTTAGCAAGGTAATTCGAAAAGAAAGACACTTGGATATTTCAAAACAAGATTTTTCCTAGAGGAGTATTTGTCACCGTGTATTTGTCACATGGGGTGGCTTTATTAAAGAAATCTCAGCTCAAATAACTCATAAAACAGCCAAGTCTAGTTCGCGTGCAATATACAATATACTATAAAGTAATAATATAATGATATTAATCTATTATAATATTTCACTGGCTAAAGAGTTGTAATGGAAAACAATAGTGTAGTATTCTGGAGTCGACCAAAGACAACTGAAAAAAGTTATCTTGGTATACCTTCTTCCTCATTGAGCATTATATTTCCAGAGAGCAAGTCATTGTGGGAAAAAACCACCGGAGCATTAAAAAGGCCTGTCAACTCCTGTTTCATTATACGGAGACGTGTGTATGTAAATACATGCAAAGTCCTTTAAATTCTTTAAAAATAAAACAAAATAAAATAAAATAAAAGAAGAAGAAGAACAGCGAAGGACAGCTGTAAACGGGTAAGATTTACCAGAGCCAAATAAAAATATAATTCCTTTGCGCCTCAAACACCTAGGCATTGTTCAGAACATTTAGGCTGCTGGGCTGTCCAACCAACTACTATTTCACGGCTGAGGAAAAATTTACTCCATAAGGCTTATACATCCTAAGTAAGCTGACAGTCATTGAATTTGAGCAGGAGTGTCATGACATTTAACTAAAATTTTGCAATCGATATCCCCATTACGTGTTATTTATTAGCAAGAACCTCAATAATATAAGACCACCGATTCCGTAGAGGCAAAATGTTGAATGATCAACTGCATGCAAAATTATCCTCTATCTCTTACGTTTCTTCAAGTATTCAGAACTACTGCATATGCAGCAGAACGACAACGGAAGAATTAATAAACAGAAGTTCTCAGGATTTTGGTGGAAAACTGGTTTAGTTGAGCGCATTTTACACCTATAAATTTCTGCAACTATCTATCACTAACGTACGAAATGGACAATAGCAGGTAACAAACAGCCCAAAGGATCGTAACTGATTATGTCTATACTGAATTAAGTAGAAAAGACAACCTTATGATATATAACAAGTTAAGGACAAAATCTTGATGGTGTTCTCATCCTACCATATAAATAGAGTATAGACCAAAAGGAAGTCAATAATGATTTCAAAGTAGTATATGAATGGAGTGACTACCTTGAGCTCAATGATTTCATTTTTGATCTCCTTAAAAGAAATGGTCTCATATATCCTCTGCTTCTCCCCATCATCAAATTCAAGAGCAGAGGCTGCAATGGAAGAAACCATCATAACCACGAAAAAACTGCACATGCAATGAACAGAGCATAAAACATTAAGATAAGGAAATAAATATTCAACCCAAAGAGAACCTTTTTCAAAGAACTTGAACATGTCATTCCATAGTTGAGGTTCCTTTGAACCTGGAATTTCCACTTGATGAAATTCTCGCAGTTGCTTGGCTATTTCAGCAGCCAACTTTGGCTTCTTCATGTCTGCCAATAAGGGTAAAAGAAAAATTGTTTTATTACGCAGGTCACAGGTTACCAAAAACATATATCGAGTTAATTTAAAAAGAACTCCATAAGTTTAAACTTAAGTATATTAAGAACATCGATAAAGTAAATGAGAGTTTTCCAAATATAAGTTCAATGAAGATAGCATTATTTAACGGTCAACAAATCATTAAAAAGAATAAACATTCGGGAGACGTCTACTTTTATGCAAAGGATAAATTAAGAATGGTGTGTCATAAATGAAAAGTGTTTTATATGCAACTATGAAAAATGGTTGCACCTTTGCAATATTTGACAATTAAAAACATGGAATTCATTTACTTCATATCCAGCACTTCCATAAATACAAAGAATATTAACAGAAGAATTTAAATATCCAAGAACGCATATAATAGCTGGCGGGGAAAAGGTAGAATTATGATGGTCATGCATATTTCTCAGAAACCTTGTATATGGTGATTACCTTTTTTACACTTCAAAAACAGATGGCAATCTTATAAATTCCAACTACTGTAAGGACTTTGTACAATTAAGTCAACCAGTTTTCTATTTTCTAAATATGTTAACCAGAAAGGACTCGATGCAAATATTTGAGATCGTTAATTTTTCATGATTGATTCACCAAAAACAAAATTAATTTTGATTTGTTATTTATGAGATATTTCTCACCTAATGGAGTAAGCGTTCGAGCGTTAATGAAGGATTGCACCATGCCATTGCCAAAAACTGCTAGCAAATTTGCACCAAATCCTGCAGTCGAGAGGTATTTGATGGCCTAAACACAATATATGAGAAGCAATTTGTAACACAACACTCAATGCAAGTAAAAGGTCATTGACAGTGTAAAGAGACACAAATGGGCACATACAATTTAACTTAATGAGAAAGACTCCAAATGGGCACCACTCAAGTTTATGATAATTGTATAAAAAAGATTAAACATGAAAAAGAAAAAAATATAAGAACGAGACTGCTAGGGATATCAACTGTTTAAGTTTGAGAAAAATAACTCCACATCCAAGCATGTAAAGATCCTTTATAAAGGATAAAAGGCTAAAGGAAATTATAAATGCTTAAAAATTACTCAACAATCCCTGAACACCTACAAAGTATACCATGCAAAAACACCATAACAAGCATCAAAGTGTTTTTTCTCTTCAGGTTGTGTTAACCTTTGTCACCACCAAACCTATGACACTACCAGACATATGTTATAAGATGGCTAAGCAAGTTAACAACCACAACATCGCAAAGACGGGACGCAACACAAATTCCGTCAGATCACTTTACTTTAGCAATGTACAAGGATCTTACTTTTGCCGTTCTTCAAGTAAAGTTTAACAAACAATCCTGGCTTGACCTCAGGGATGACTCAAGACTATTGCAATCCTTTGTTGTTCACAACTAACTTCAGTATTTTACAAGCACAAACTTTTATTCATTTATTTATCACATGTTTATTCAAATACAATAGAAATTTTCAAGCAAAAATCCCAAACAGCTCTTGGAATCAAAGATTTACCAAAGAACCAAACACTCAACCGATACAAACTAGAACTACTTGCCTATCAATATCACAAAGTTTAGGACAATCACCTGCAATTCGCGCTCACGATTAATAACATAGTCCGTGTTCGGCCCATACAACCTGACCGTTACAGACACATTATTTCCATTATCCTCCTTCACAGAAACCTTCAACACTGCAGAAAAATAAAAAAAAATAAAAATTACTTAGCAAAAATAATGCTTCTCCTCATTTGTTTACATGGGTTCAAATCATAATAACAAAACCAATTTTAGCACTTAACAGACAGAAAAAAAAAAAAAAAAAAAAAAAAAAAACCCCCAAAAAAAAAAAAAAAAAAAAAATTTTAACCAAAAAAAAAAAAAAAAAAAAAAAAAAAAAAAAAAAAAAAAAAAAAAAACTCACATAGATTTGTTATGCCACCGGAAACAGTCTCAACAGAGAAGCGGGAATCTTCGAGCTTAGACCATTTCTTGAACAAATCCTTACACAACTCTCTGCAAATCCAAGTTCAATCAAACTTTTAATTTCATATAAAACAGAAACAAATAGAGGAAAAAACAAACACCTGTTTTTCCGCCTAGAAACAGGAAGATGATAAAAATAGATTGAAAGTTTGGATCTTGTATAATAAAATTTACTCAGAAATTCAAACAAAATGAAGATAATACCAAACCAAATAAAAACAAACGAACAAACAAAAACACATGCAAGTACATGAAAAAAAAAATCAGAATCAAAGCACAAGTCACAATTCCGTATAATTTTCTCGCGAACCAAACATCTCGAAACGGAAAAACTAAATTCGAAACCCTGGAAATATACAGAGAGAGAGAGAGAGAGAGAGAGAGAGAGAGAGAGAGAGAGAGAGAAATACTGACATGACATGAGGTGTGATTTGAGGAAGAGAGAGGGAGGGATCGATGGAGAGAGGGGAAAAGGCGATCTGAGAGATGGAGTTTTCCGAAGCTTCCGAAGCTACTTCCATGGCGTTCCAGATGTTGAGAGCTCCCATAATCCCAAATTCAAATGGCGAAAAAGCTATTAAAATTCAATTCAAAATGGTGATAAATTATTTAAATTCTTACTTCGCTTTTTTGTTTTTGTTTGTGACGATTCTCTTGACTAGAGAAAAGGAGGGATTGTTTTTAATATTATTTGACTATTTTGTGTTCTGTTCCACGCAAACCGGGAGATTATTTTTATTTTTTTCGTGGGAAATTTTCTGCTTAAAAAACAGACACACAGATATCGTCCCGAGGTATCCACCTGAAATGACGATTCTGTCCCTCATATCGATCATCAATCTTATGCATTTGGTACGAGGCTTCTAGAACTGGAGTTCATAATTCCCGTTTCAATTTTTTTTTTTACAAAAAGTAAAAAGTGGTTCTTAAAAATTAGTATTTATTTTGGATAGTTTTAATTTAAAATTTAGATCCAGATGTGATATTATAAATCAAAACCACCAAAAAAATAAAACTACTCCCCTATTAATTTTGAATAATTCAAACATCTGGCTCTGATTCTGGTTCTAGAACCATAGTTTGGATCACATGTTCAAATCATAAATCATGGTTCTTACTCTAAAATCAAAACCATTCTGATTTGAACCTTCATACCAAATGCAACCTAATTAATACGGTAATACACGGTACGCCCCCCCTTTTATTTTTTTATAGTTGTTTTTTGAGAAAATTACAAAAACTGACTATTAAACACATTCTTCTAGAGTTCTATCTTTTTACTGTGATAAATTACCTTTTTGATAATAATCTGTCAAATTACTTACTTTAAAGGAACAAAATTCAATAGGTCAATGTTGAGACTAAAAAATCCTTAATGGTACCATTTTAAGAGGTATTTGTCAAAATTATCGTTTGATATGAGGGTTCAATGTTGGTTTGCGAATCGAATTCGGATGCGGAAGCGTGGGGGAGGCAGATCAAGTATAACAAAAATTTTTACAAAACTTTTGAGATACTCTATAGATTATATTAATTTATGTACGAATAAATTAATCATATTAATTTATTTATTACGAACTCAATTAGGGAAAATATCCGGAGGGCGATTAGGATGATAACTTGAGTTCTTTTGATCTCGAACAATCCTTACTCCAAAGCCTTGTGTTTAGAAAACCAAAGTCTTCCACATCAATTTCTTGAATCTACGTAGACGTGTGTGTGGACACACTTGAGACAAAAACGGGTTGGAACAAACACTCGAATTTCCACAAACACCAACGCATGCACGATGTGGAATTTTGAGAGAAAAATTTTCCTTCTCTCTCTACTAGGAATTTCGGCTAGCCCTCAGAAAATTAGGTCAAAAAATTATCATGCGCAATTTTTATAATCCTCTTATTTATAGAGTAGAAGTCAAACTTCTAGAAGGTATTCAATCTCTATCTCCTATTTGAATTTGGAACAAAAAATCTCCTCATCCTTATCTCAATGTGGCCGGCCATGTGTAGGGATTCCCATCCCTGTGTGTGGCGCCAATTCCAGATAGGGACAGAAGAGAAAATCATCATTTATCCTGTAATCCAATTTTAATTCAAATTCAAATTCGAATTTAAGTCAAACTTAAATTAATTTGAATTCTAAATTGAACAACTTATCAAATAATTTTAAAAGAATAAATTTAAATTATGTTCATAATTCAAATTTAAATAATCACATTATTTAAATAATAATTAATTCTCAATTACTTATTTTTGAGTATTTAATTTTTAGAATTCCGTAATTCTAAAAAAATCCCATTTTGCCCTTTGTGTCTGGCAGAATTACAAGGACGACGCGGGGACTAATGGACCTATAATCCCGAGCTCCAATAAAATTACTAATTAATTAAACACTTTAATTAATTAATTAATTCTATTAATTCCAATAGTTACTCCACTATAAACTTGGAATTGCACTCTCAAAATTATAGACATTAATTACTTCTAAACTGTGAAGTGTCCATTTGATATAGTCATTGCATATAGATCAATCCTCCATAAATAATTCATAATTAGAGTCAGGTAGAATCCGTTAACCTCTCTAATTATATCTTCATCCTTAAATACCATTGATTCTCTGATGGATAGTGATTCATAAAACACATTCATGAATTAGAGCGCTCTTACTAATCCAAGTACCGAATCAACACTCAAGAGAATTATTTATCTACTTCTTTTTCAAGAAGGAATGGATTCCATCTTGTATAATATCATTTCCAGCTACCTACTTCATCATGTCTCAAAAATACAAGGAATAGGATTCAGGGTCTCGGAACCCGTACTGAGTAAATCAAAAGACACAAATCCATAAATAGGAGTCTGTTAAGAACTCGTGATTAAGATCATT
>NW_010359934.1:141806-162733 GCF_000414095.1 Morus notabilis | reverse complement strand
AAGTTTATAGTGGAGTAACTATTGGAATTAATATAATTAATTAATTAATTAAAGTGTTTAATTGATTATTAATTTTATTGGAGCTCGGGATTATAGGTCCATTAGTCCTCGCGTCGTCCTAGTAATTCTACCAGACACAGAGGGTAAAATGGGAAATTTTAGAATTAAGGAATTCTATAAATTAAATACTCGAAAATAATTAATTGAGAATTAATTATTATTTAAATAATGTGATTTTTTAAATTTGAATTTGAACACATCTAGATTTATCCATTTAAACTTATTTGATAAGTTGTTTAATTTAGAATTCAAATTAATTTAAGTTTGACTTAAATTATAAATTGAATTTGAGTCAAAATTGGACTACAGGATAAAGGATGATTTTCTCTTCCTTCCCTATCTGATATTGGCGCCACAAAGGGATGAGAATCCCCTTTGAATGGCCGGCCATATAGGATAGAGGAAAAGAGGAGATTTTGTTTAAAATTCAAATAGGAGATAATTAACGAGCTTTATCTTAGAGATAGAGATTGGATTCCTTCTAGAAGTTTGACTTCTACTCTATAAATACTATTTTTGAGACAATTTTTAGAATGGTTTTTTACCCTAATTTTAGAGGTGGCCGAAATTTCTATATAGAAAGAAGGAAACATTTTTTCTCCAAAAATTCCACATCGTGCATGTGATGGTGTTTGTGGAAATTTGAGTGTTTATTGTAACCCGTTTTGTCTCATGTGTGCCTACACACACGTCTTCGTGGATTCTAGGAATTGATGTGGAAGACATTGGTTTTCTAAACACAAAGATTGGAGCAAGGACTATTCGTGGTCAAAGAACTCAAGTTATCATCCGAGTCGGCTTCCAGGTATTTTTCCTGATTGAGTTCTTGATATATATAAGTTAATGAGATTAAATTATTCGTGCATAAATTAATATAATCTATAGAGTATCTCAAAAGTTTTATGAAAATTTTTGTTATACACGATCCGCTTCCACCGCGCTTCTGCATCCGAATTCGATTCGGAGACCAACAATTGGTATCAGAGCGGTCTATAGACGATATTAATTTATGCTCCGATTATTTGATAATCAAAAATTAATTATGTATGTATGTGATGGGTAGGCACTTGCATTTATGGATGTTTATATTTGATTCATGATGATGAATGTATGGATGATGAATTTGGTCGTTAATTATATGGTTCCATGGATCGCATTAAAATCGTTCAATTACAATTATTTGTAATTTTATTTGGGATTAGACTTATTGTAATTCTAGGGTTTTGGGTAGATTAGGGTTCAAATTTTCATGCACAAGAAGCCCGGAAGACACCCTATGCAGCCCCGGACCACCAACCTCGTATCTGCCCAGATCAACCTCAACGCTCGCGCGCCAGCCGACCTAGCGCGCGCGCCAACAGCACCAGCGCGGGCGCGCATCGCACGGCCAGCGTGGGCCCAGACTCGACCAGCGCGCACTAGGAGCAGCCATCGGACTTTGAACCAGTTTGAGGGTTTTTGAAACCCTTATTTTGCGTGCTAAAGGACTCGGAAGAGTTTCGGACCCCGAAGAAGGTGAAATCTGACCCGAAGATGAAGAACGAAGTTGATGAACGAAGAATTCAAGAATCGAAGACCCGTTGATGTAACAGATGAAAATAATTTTTGTAATTATTTATTTATTCGATTTGGTTGTAATTATTATTCGTTCAATTTGGTTGTAATTATATTTTCCACGGGAGCTGGTCAAATTCCATCTCAATAGCCGATTGCATATATATGTTGATAATTATATATTATATGTCTACGAAGCCAAAGAATAAAGAGTTCAAAAATCGAAGACCCGTTGATGTAACGGAAGAAAATAATTATTGTAATTATTTATTTATTCGATTTGGTTGTGATTTATAATTTCCATGGGACCCGGTCAAATCCATCTCAATAGTCGATTGCATATATTTATATTTTATGTTGATAGTTATATATTATATGTCCATGCATATAACATGCCATATAGATATAATGTGCCTACTCATATGTTTTATAACATGTCATATATACACGCGCATTTATTATTATTTATTTTATTTATTATAAAAGGGTTTTAGAAAAATAAAATAAAATATGGTGATGTTGGACAATCAGAACGGCAAAGAGGGAGAGAAGAGAACGGCGAGAGGGATAGAGGTAAGCCGGAGAAAATGTAAATGAAAAAAATGAAAACGACTTTAATCTGTTTTCAAAAAAGCATCAATTTTTGAGAAAAATACAAAAACGTTTTTGTTTTTTATTTTGGTAACACAGTCTTCCTTCTGTTTTCAATTTTTTCTCATTGGAAAACGTGAAAAACGCTTTTAAAACCCGAAACAAACGCGCCCATAACTTCGCGAACATCATCAAGCTTCAAGAGTTTTTAAAATCAGATTCCGAACTACATTGATTACATTAACTGCATCCGATTCAATCACCCAGTTTGTGAAACCACCCCTGTAGAGCTCCCGGATGCCCTGGCGAACTGCTAGACATTCGGCCAAGTGCGGAGAGTTTCTCCCATCTAAGCGAAATGCATCACGAACAACCACGCCCACACCTATGAACGGCAAGTGATCTTTGATTGCAGCGTCCACATTAATGTCTTCACTCGGTTCCCTTGAGGTGGTCTCCATTTTACTTTTTTGACATGAGAAAGTCTCCTAAGACTTGTCTAGCACATGTAAGAGTACTCCAATGATCCCTCCATGTGCTCCAAAGCATCATACAAAAAAACTTCCATGTCATCCCTAGTACCATGATTAGCAACAAAAGAGCAGATCGAGCTACCTCCTAGGAATTTACGAAGAAGCAGGCCCATCGAACTCGACAACCATACGTTCTGGGCAGGCTGACAATTTCATAAAGCATGACAGACAAGACGCATTATTACTACATACTAAAAGGAGAGGTGGGGATTCGTTGTTCTTGTACAGTATATGAACAGTGAATTCTCGGTTTTGCCTCTCTCTTTTTTATGTTTAACTTTTTTAATATCCATTGTATCCTGTTATAGTATTTTACGTTTTTACCTTTGATTTTTTCTCATTGCCCAGCTTAATTCGAGGGGCGTTTTTATCTTTTTAATGTTAATGAAGCTTCTAAGCTTCTTCTGTCTGTTTCGGTACTTTACTTTTTTCAATGGTAGCATTTTGTTCAGTTTTTTTTTCCCCTTCGCTCTCTCACTGGAACTGAAAAGTTCATTCTCTCTTCATGAAGCTTCTAAGTTTTTCTTTATTTTTTTTTATCTCCCTCGCTGGAAATAAAAAGTCCTCGCTTCTAGACTTCTTCTGTCTGTTTGGGTGCTTTGCTTTTTCGGTGGTAGCGTTTTGTTGAATTTTTTTCCCCTCCGCTCTCTCTGGAACTGAAAAGTTCCTTCTCTCTTTATGAAGCTTCTAAGCTTTTTTTTTTTTTTTTTTTTTAACTCTCTCGCTGGAAATGAAAAATCCTCTTTTTCTCTCTCGATCAAGCTTTTAAGCTTTTTTTTCTTTGTTTTGTTGTTTTGATCTTTTCGGTGAAAATCTTTAGTTTAATTATATTTTTTTTGGCTCCCTCACCGGAAATGAACAGTCTTCTTTTTACTTTCTTTTTTAATTTTGCACATATATATGTATATATATAAATATATATATTTGGGTTTTTTCCTTCAACGGTTTTTCTTCTCTGTTTATTAGCCGTCCTCTTTTCTGGCTGATTTGTTCCTATCTTTAGAATTTGGGTTTCAAAAACTGTTGCAGTTTTCCTTATACAATTTTTACAGTTTCATGTCCCTTTTTTTGTTGTCTTTATTTTTTACTTTAATTAAGGAGACGTTTGGTTCATAGATTAAAATCATATGATTAGAACTATTTTTAATTTATGTATATTTTTTATGAGAGAAAATACTGTAGCAAACCATGACTCATGATTCAAATAATAGTTTGAATCCTGTAACCAAATATCCCATAATTGATTTGTTTAGAAGATAATTTTGCATAGAAAGAAGTTTCTATACAGATTTCTCATCTTTTTTGTTGCTGATTTCATACATTATGCAAGTAAATTTCGATCCTTTTCTCGATATTTATTAATTTGCTGATCTGTGCTGTTTAGGATGCCGATTTGTCGCCTAGGTTGATGATTTGTGTTGATACTATTACAGAAGAATTAATGTCACGTTTAGAGGTTAAACGTGATTAAGGATAAAATATTAAAAAAATTCCTAAACAAGCCTCCGTTTCATTGAAAAGTACATTCCAAGAAAGAGGTTAAACTCGAAACTCTAATATCACTCAGGGCTTCACTCACAGGATATGCAGCATTGTACATACATGAGCATGTAAATAACATTACAAACATCAACCACAGTCTAGAATTCCAATGTTCAGAGTTTACATGAGTTACAATTCTTACATTCGTACATAGGGAGGATGATCACAATCCTCACCAAATCATATGGTAGCAATCTACTCAGCTACTCCGCACTGCTCCTAGAGTCGCCTGGGAGGAGTTTAATATTTATAAAATAATAAAACGTGAGCGAAAGACCCAGTAAGATATATTTTGAAATAACTATATAAACAATTAAATAAATAAATGAGTAAATAAATAAATGAATAAGCAATGAAATAAATATAGACATTCAGTTTCAACACGACAACCGAAACCTCACATCCTTTTTCTAAAAGGAAATATAACTAAAAATCTCCATATTACAGGCATCATCAAATAATTTATACTATGATAAATTACTTACACAACTACATGCACAAGCCTATCACCCCCGGGCCGGGTTTCGGGTTCTGCCCCCAAGGATGCACTCTCCACATCCTATCTAGGCCATCAGCCGGTTTACCGATTCACAAGATCTCTTGGCTTAAGAAATCATTTATTAAACTTTATGAAACAGTTCATTAGAATTACAATAGCTAAAATCAAACTATTGTTTTTTAAATGCTTTTCTTTCGCAAACATGTCATTTCTTTAAAACATCTGCAAGACCAAAACTCTTTTTAAAAGCAGGCTGCCAAAGAAAGGGATAAGGAATCCTACCTCGTAAATACCAAACCTGTGGCTAGCGTTGCGCTTTCCTAGCCTCCGCTTCCTCGAAGCATTTAGTTTGATTCCTCAACTATCATTTACATAAAACAACGCTTTAGGATTCAACTCTTATTCCTAAAGTAATTTCAATCTCAATTATATCCTTTGATTTCCTATTAGTGTGCCTTAATCAATTTTTAAGTTTCATAATTCAATTCATGTTTCAAATCATCATTCTAAGGGTTTTTAATCTTGAAACATGGATTAAAGATTGTAATCCATTCATTCTAGGTCCCAAAATGAAGCTAATTTGGGTTCTCCTCTAAAACTGATGTCAAAACAGGATTTTTTAACACAACAAGGTCAAACCCCGTGTACACCGGTCGACCGGTGATAGAGCAGTGCAACACCATTGGTCGACCGGTGGTGTGCAATTCGGTCGACCGCATGAAGTGCAATACGGTCGACCGCATAGGTCGACCAGTGGAATCAATGCAAGGTGGCCAACACGGCCGATCCGAAAAGAATTAACACAAAACTTGCAATTTTGAGTTCAAATTCGAAATATCTCAAGGGGAAACAACCAAATATAGTTTCTAGTTACTAAATCAAGTCCATAGAACCATAGATCCCCAATTTCTACTATGGTTTTACACAAAATCGTTCAAAATCCATTTCGAACCAAAAATAGGTTTTTAAATCTGAAAAACTTGAGATTCAAGAGAGGATTTTCAGAAATTTTACCTCAAATTCTTCTCTTAAAAAACTTCTTGAAATTCTTCTTTGGTTCGAAATCCGGTTGATTTGGTGAAAATTTGAACGGGAGAGAGAGAGGAACGAACGAGAGAGAGAGAAGAAGAGTATGTGCTTGGGAAGGAAAAAGGGAAAGGAAAAAGAAAAAGGAAAAGAAAAGAGAAAGGAAAAGACAGGTGTCACAAAATTAAAAGACAGTCCAAAAAATGTGTCTACACACACTCTGGGGTGAAAATATAAATACTAAAAATATTTAAATACCTTGTAATTATTTAAATTTACACGTTAGAAATATTTAATCAGCAATAATTAATTATTTACATCAGATTAGACACATTAATAAATCTTAATTACCATAATTAATTTTATTTAATTCTTTAAGGTGTTACAATTAAATGAGTTGCTTTTTTCTTTTTTCTCTATTGTTATTTTTTGATTCCTCGAATTGGTCAAAAATTTCGGGAAAAAAAATTCAGGGTCTTTCTTTTGTTTTTTCTTTTTTTCTTTCCCCTTTTTCCTCTCTCTTTTTTCTGTTTGTTACAATGGTTATTATCGAATGTTTATTTTGTTCTGATTTATTCCTATCGCTCCATCATAATGTTTTTGCAAACCGACTTTGTTGTGCTACGTGTTATGCTGTTAGAGGTCATATACTATCTGAGTGTTCTTTTGGACTTTTTTGTTTATAAGTACTCTTTCTGTTATGTGAATTATGTTATGTAAATGTCTCTTGCTTTCTTCTGTACTTTGCTCTCTCTTCTTCGTATTGTATCTTGCATTAGTTAGTCCTCCCCATCTCTCTTGCACTTGATCTCTTGTCTACTGCACTTCACGCCCGATTATTTACTAGCTTACTTTATTGCTGGTCATTTACTGTCCCAACTGCCTATCTTTGTGTTAACTCATTTCGCTCTGCTAACGTTTGACTGGCTGTTGCCTTATACTTAAGGCAGTGTTTACAACGTTCCAGGTATTACTCATAACTTTTTCCTATAGTTATTAACTATCTATTACTGATTCTTAAGATATTGATAGTATTAATCTGCGTTCACACCCTTTTTTTCCTTCAACTTTTTTTCTGTTTGTGGCAATGATGATTTAGATGAATCTTGACATATTGAGTTTTATGTACGTTGTCCTAAAATTGTTGTGAATGAGCTTATCTAACTTGCACTTCGATTTAGTCTGTTGTTTTTTATAGAAGTTTTCATATTATCTCTTTTTTACTTTTTGTGTATTTTGATCCTTTTGATTTGTTTCAATTATACTTTCTTTGAGAGCTTATTTATTATACCTATATTAGTCTTCTTTTTCCGCATCGCTATTTTTTCCCTCATGATGTTTCCTTTCCTGCTCAGTGGCTTTGCAGTTTTTTTTTTTTTTTGCTGCATGTTGCCTGCAGTTACTAAAGTGTTTTACTGGATTTGCCCTTCCTCATTTGTTTTTCTGTTCGATCTTCTTAATTTTTTGTGTTTTATATGCTGCTTTGACAATTTTAGCAGTTCTGGTCCTTACTGTTTCTCCAATTGCTTTATTCTCTGCTTTTTTTTTTTTCCAATTCTTTTCTCCATTTGTTCTCTCTCTTGCTTTTATTATTTTTGCTCATTTTTTATTTTTTCATCTAAAACGAATTGAATATTATTACAGGATTATTGATTTTACTAATTGTTACTAATTTTAATATACTGATATTTAGTGCATACAGATTACTTGTGTGGGCATATTTAGTCCATGCTGACGTTTGAGTATTTGCTATTTCATTTTTAAAACAGGGTTTATAGCATTCATGGTATTAAAGATAGCTTTTGCCTAAAACAGTTTAATATCTGTTGTGTGAGAAAATGTGCGCTGATACGTCGGACAACGATAATGCCCCACGTGGCCCTGTGTTAGCCACGTAAGATAGCTGTCGACGCCTGGAGCTCCATGTGGTGGAAGGGTTGATCGTATGGGGCGACTCATAAGACTGTCGACCTTATATACAGTCGAGACTTGCGCGACCTATTCGCAACAGAGGCACCACGACAGAGTCGACCGATAAAGAGTGTGCTTTGCTTTGTATAGTATAGGCATAGGGGGCAGACCGCATGAATATAGATCCACGTCTCCAGAGAGGCCCCTGAGTGGACAAAGAGAAATCCCTAGATTGCGTCTGGACTTAGAAAAGGTCTGCAACATAGGAAATGATTGCTTGCCCATGAACCGCCAGTAAAAGACCAATGAAATCAAGGGAGAATCCCCCGAGCCGCAATAGTGGACGAAATGGGTGAGGAACAGTGCAAAAGGTGTTTACAAGCCATAGTCTAGGCAAATGGGATGGTATGCCACTTGGAAAAGTCATCATTAAAATCTCTGTGCAAGTCCGTCCAAAAGGGGTCCATATGCAATCCATAGGCTATAAAAGGGGCAAAACCCCCGAGAGAGAGGATGGATTTTTTATGTAATTTAAGAAAAAACCAAAGAGAAATACAATATACAATGGATGTAGCTCTTCTTTAACATAATGAACCACTATAAAATCTGTGTGTTTTTACATTCAATCAAGCACCATTCCCAATCCTCTTCATACTACCCCACAAAAACGTGTACTTTACAGCATCAATCCAATTATATAACAACTTTAGGCTAGTAACTCAACGGGATATCGAGATGTAATCTAGCGTAATCTTGTTGATAAAATTTCACCGTCAACAATATCCATTCTTGATTCTTAATGTAATGGTTTTTTCTGATGATATTAAAGTGTCTATTTTATCCTTTGTTATTCTTCTTGATAAAAATTATTAATTTGTGTATGCTTCTTTTTTATCTTTTTTCTTTTAAATCTTGTTATTCTATAAGCATATACTACTAAAGTTTTTTACTTTTGGCTCATTCACTTATTGGTCATGTATAAACTTTTTGTGGCAATGATGATTAACAATAGTCACACTTTATCATTTTTTGTGCTATTGTGTTGTTACCATTGGTGTTTTTCATTTTATGAAAAACTAACAATAGGCAGCCTCAATAGTCACACTTTATCTTTTTTTGTGCTATTGTGTTGTTACCATTGGTGTTTTTCATTTTATGAAAAACTAATAGGCAGCCATAATAGTGATAATTATAAATCAACTAATAAAACGTATTAGATGTGTATGCATGTATATATAAATTAATATTGTAATGCAAAAACTCATGACTTCTATAATATAACAATATTTCCCACAGCAACGCGCATAAAAAAAACTAGTTATCACTAAATGAACCCCACTACCATGTAATTGAACTTTCGTTGGAAGGGCTTCAAAATTGGAACACTTTGCTTGGAATGCAAGAACTTTAGAGCAGTCGCCATCACCAGGAAATTAAAACCATTGTAGTATTCTCTGTTATAACGAAATATCTCAATAATATCGTATTTTTAATAATATTAAAATTATATTTTCACATTTAAAAAAACATTCTTTTTGTACTTTGAGAACGACATTGATCCTTCGCCTAGTGGAGAACGACACTGATTCTTCAAGCATCCCCACCTCTCCTTCGCTTAGTGAGAACAACATTGCCTACTGATCACTAGAGTAGTCACAGTGTTGTTTGGTAGCCCTTGTGGTTGTTTTTTTTTTTTCACACTATTACTATTTATTTTTTAGAATGTTTTTTTATAGGTATTAATTCCTAAGGATAATATAGGCATTAAATAGTTTTTTCATGTCAAACTATCATTGATCGAGAAAATACATGGGTTGAGTTTAAATTTACAGTTTGACGGTACTAATGTGCAACCCTCTAAAGACAATATATGAATTGTTAATAACAATAAAATATATTGTATAAGAATGAACTAAAATCTTAGAAAAAAAAATGATATTGTACGGATTTAATTAATCAAATCTTCCATTAGAATTGAAAGAAAAAAGGATTAACTAATCAAATCATACAATTCATCGCATCTCATTTTTTTCTTTTGAATGTGTATGTATATAAAAACGTTAATTTTGAGCACTCTAAATCTAAAAATGTCTACCTATTTATTTATCTACAAAACTATCCACTAGCATATATATAATGACACTTATATCCTCATATAATGAAAAAGGAAAAAAAAACATCAAAATAGGAAAATTTTCCAAATAAAATCATAATTTGATTTTGAATACACAAGTTAAATGAAATCTGAATATTATATTTAATTAAAGATGCTTATTTAAGTAAAGGTAAAGTTTTATTTAAAAAAATAATAAAAGACATAATTTTAAAAAAATATATTGGAAAAATGTATTCTATTTGAACACAAAACACACTTTTTGATTAAAAAAAAAACTAGAATCACCAGCTCCACAAAACGACGTCCTTTCACAACCCCCTCCACCATATACAAATGAATGTACATTTTCATTAAGATAAGGATAATATCATTTTGAAATAGAACATGTCAAACATAAGAAACACGAAAATGTATCAAGAATAAGTATTTTCATTATTTTAACAGAGATTTCATTATGAAATAGACTAAAGATAAAAGTTTGCAAGAAATCTGAAATGACAGTAATACATGAGGCATGAACTCATAAAAAAAGATTTTTCATTACTGTAATGACATATTGTTCGCCAAAAACTCTATGCATAAAATGACTCCACGCAAGCGCACGCAATCGAACAAGTAATATAGTAATGAGTAAAGTATCGTCTCCACAGGGACTGAGTTAATGAGGAATTCTATTACAAAAACTAGTTTTATCAATATGATTGAGAATAGTTTGAATGCCAAATTGATTTTAATTAAGTGAAAAGAATGTATAAGACCAAAGACTGTAATTTAAATGCAGACAAGAGGTAAAAGTCAACAAGATCTGAGCTTAGAGCTGTGATTTAATGATGGATGAAGGCTAGGATTACTGATTTCCCCTCGGTTGCAACTCTGACCACGATTTGCTATACGATTGCTGTAGCAAAGTTCATCTAGTCAACCTAAAATTCTACATAATCATCTTCCGACAGATTTATGCTTGTAATTCCTTAAACCAAACCAACATATTCCTATGTGTTTTAGTTTACAAACCTGACGTTAACATCAATTTTAATGGGTTGTACAAGATAATAGTATATTCCTATACTATCTCTTACATTATCCAAGCTAGATCTAACTCAACCAACCTTTCCAGAATTAGCTTAAGTTTGTGTTTTCTTACTAAATGATGGCCTGTCACTTAATAGAAAGTAAACAATAAATATGCTTGAATAAACCAGATGAAAATTACATTATCAATCAAAATAGCAAATAGATCTTCATTGCAACTTTGGTTCCATCAATAATCCTAGCTAAGGAATTTAGCTCATGTTTAGTTCAACAAAATCAGAATTAATAACAAATAACAGATCCATAAGGTCTCAGAAAGTAAATACAGTGAGAAGGAGAAAACAGCTAAGCTAAAATCTGAGGTCAAAAACTCCTGTGTATCCGTGCTGTACTATTCTTTTCTCCAGCTCCAGCGTCCAAAATCTCCTGTACTCTCTTCTGTCTCCGTTTCCAGCTCGTACAGGAATTCTGTGCGCCTCCACTGATTTCTCTCCTCTTTTCTGGCTCGTTGTACTATACTCTTCTTTTCCTTTATATACTAGGGCATGTTGAGGTGCCCTAGTGACAAGTGTATGCATGATAGTCATGATTGATGGTCCCCCCTCCTGGTGCTCTTACAGATGTCCAGACTTGATAGCGTCAGTGCTTGGACCACTACCAGCGCTAAAAGACAAACTGCGCCAGCTTGCTAAATTTTGGCTGCTCCTGCTTTTGCTGCGACTTTCCTACAGCAATGCTATGGCATTGGGGGCATTTCAGCATTTGTGTTTTCCACCGTGCTTTTCTCACCAAAAGCCTACGTCAGCACCTCCTGTGGACATCATGCACTAAGTTCCCAGGGTCAATGCAATGAGTTGAATTGAGGAATAACTTCAAAATATAGCAAGATTTCCCATAAATAACAACTTTCTGCCACACGGACGAAGATTAATAAATGTTATTCAAAATACTAACACAAAGGCATTTTACCCGGAGAATATAAACAAATATTAAGCCTAAAAGTATGCTAAATAACTCTATTTCTGTGAGTTATCACATATCATTACAGACAATAATGAATATAACAATTCGCAACGAAATAGCAATCATCTAGTGAGTTCTTAAAATATGAAAGATCATAGACATGATAAATTAATCTTCATTATCAAAATGAATATAATACTGAAGAAACACGATAATGTACAAATGAGTATGCATTTTCATTAACATAATGATAATATAAGTGTAAAATATAACTTGTAATGTACTCAATAATAAGTATTTCATTATTTTAATATAGATATCATTATAAAATAGGTTGAATATAAAAGTTTGTAAAAAAATTTGAAACAACATAAATACATGAACATATAAAGAAAGGCATTTCATGATTATAAGTGATAAAATAAAGCTCAATTTCATTATTTTGAAATAGCTACTATCATATTTCTAAGGGATAAAATAAAGCTTAATTTCATTAATTCACACATTCAAAATGATAATTACATAATGAACCAGAATGAATAAAATGATGTACACGAGCAATAAAGTGATCATACTTATGAAAAAGTGTCACGCCCCCCCAAACAGGGTGGGTGACGTAGAGCTCGATTAAGGATTAATAAAGCAGATTCCCAACCGGCCCCACTCAATTACATTAAAATATGAATAAATTACAGAATTCCGGAGCCTTTAACACATAGGGCTCCACCCCACAGAACATATAGTATCGTACATACATGAACATGTAAATAATCATTACAACAGACATCAACCACAGTCTAGTTAATCCAAATATTACATAAGTTTACAGAATTCTCAGTTATTTACATTTATACCCGAGGATGACCACAATCCTCACTTGATTCCAACAGCAGCACAACTCAGCTGCTCCGTAGCAAATATCCAGCTACTGTGCACCATTCCTAGAATCTCCTGGGAGGGGTTTAATACATTTAAAACATAAAACGTGAGTGAAAGGCCCAATAGGATATAATTTGAAATAAACGTTATAAATAAATGAATAATAAATGTGTGAGGGAATACATAAATGAATAAGTAAATAAAATAAGACATTCAGTCCCGGCAGAACAGCCGGAACCTCACATCCTTTTTCTCAAAGAAAATATAACTGTAAATAACCGTTTTACAGGCTTCAGCAAGTAATTAGTACAAATTACTTACCTAACCAAGTGCCTCGCCTACCCGGACCGAGTTTAGGGTTCTGCCCCCGAGGATGCACTCTCCGCATCCTATCTAGGCTTACAACAGTAGACTCTATTACCAGTTCACAAGATTTCTTTGCTTAAGAAATCATTCATTAATGGATTTCCATAAACTAAACAAGCCATGGTTTTCAAAACCTTTTTCTTTCGCAACCCAATCCCTTTCTTTAAAACATTTTCAAGGCCGAAATCCTTTTTGAAAACAGGCTCACAAGGAAAAGGGATAGAAATCCTACCTCGTACTATCAAACCTGGGACTAGCGTTGCCTCTTCCGGCTTCCGCTTCCTCAAGCCCCTTCAGTCTGAATCCTCAGCGATCACTGATGCATGACAACACTTTAGGATTAATTCTCATTCCTAAAGCAATTCAAATCCCAATTTCCAACCAAGATTTCCTATTAGTGTGCCCTAATCCATTTTCATGTTTCAAATTATCATTCCAAGGGTTTTCAATCTCAAATCAAGGATTAACAATGCTAATCCATCTATCTCAAGTCCCCAAATGAAGCTAATTTGGGTTCTCCCCGAAAACAGGGGTCAAAACAGCATTTCAGGCCAAACACGGTCAAACCCTGTGTCAACCGGTCGACCGGTGACAGAACAGTGCAACACTACCGGTCAACCGGTAATGTGCACACCGGTCGACCGGTCAGCCTATAGTCCGGTCGACCGCATAGGTCGACCGGTTTCCATATGATCCGGTCGACCGCACAGGTCGACCGGTGGAATCAGCTGCGCGAGAGAAACTTGCAGAAATCAGTCTAAAACATGCAAATCCAGTCCCAAATCGAGATATTTCAAAGGGAAACCACTAGATCTGGGTTCTAGGTCCTAAAACAACTCCAAAGAACCCAAGATCTCCAATTTCTACTTTAGTTTTACTCAAAAACCATCAAAATCCGGTTTGAACCAAAAATAAGTTTTGAAATCCAAACACTTGAGATTCAAGAGAGGTTCTTTTAGTAATCTTACCTCGAATCCTTCTCTTGACGTTGAAAACACTTTGAAACTCGTCTTTGGCTCAAAATCCGTTTGATTTGGGACACAAAACGGGAGTGAGAGAGAAAGAGAGTGAGGGTGAGAGTGAGAGTGAAGGAGAGAGAGAGTGCACGGGAAAGGAAAGAGAAAGGAAAGGAAAGAGAAAGGAAAGGAAAGAGAAAGGAAAGGAAAAAGGAAAAAGGAAAAGAAAAGAAAAGGAAAAGGAAATGACATGTGTACAATATTTTAAAAGAGCAGTCCAGAAATGCGCCCATACACACTTCTGGTTTTAAATAAATTACTGAGAAAAATTTAAATACCTTGGAACTATTTAAACTTACACGTGTCAGAAATATTTATTAATTAATACTCAATTAATAATGCAAATTAGGCACACTAATAATTTTAATTACCTTAATTAATCTCAATTAATTCTTCAGGGTGTTACAAAAAGAATATAAAATTTATATACAGAATAAAAACAATGATGTAAAGAAGGATCATTTATGTAATAAACATAATGTAAAATACGGAAGAAACACGATAATATACAAATAAATATGAATTTTCATTAACATAATGATAATATCATGAATAGAACTTGTAATACATAAGAAACACAGAAATGTTCCTAACAATAAGCATTTCGTTATTTAAACTGAGATATCATTATGAAACAAGAGAATAAGCATTACCATGATAATGTTATTATAATAATGAAATCTGTAAAATTAATGTACGTGTAATTGTTTTAATTTTATAATAATGACATGTTTAACATTAATAATTTCCATTCACATTTTCATTATGAAAATGAACATGCCATTACCACATATCATCATATGGTCATGCTATGTTCAATATAAACATTATTATAAAGAATATCAGTTAACGCTGAAAAATAATTAAAAAGTGAATAAAATAAGAAATAAAAAACATATAGGAAATGAAAATCAAACTACGTATAATATGTGAAATAAAAATGTCGATCAACAGAAGTGTACATGTCAAATGTTGAAGAAAAATTAAAAAAAATGATTGCAACGTATAATATGTGGTTCAAAATAAAAAAAAAATGCTAAAAAAAAAAATGAATACTACAAACTTGATTCAAAAAATATTGGTTAACATACAGCAATAACATGTGCAAACTTGTTCGTATGACACCATATATTATTCTTCCTCCATGTATAATTATTCTCCCTCTTGCCATCATATATATCAACAGAAAAATGGAAAAACAAAAAATTGATCGGACCTCATATGAAAAAAGAAGAAGAAATATATAATGCACAAAAGTGGAATGTCAAATTCTAAACATAATCAGAAAAAATCCGTTAATATTATTAGGAAAAATAATCTCACCAAATAAAAAAAAAAAAACCCCCACCATATAGAGAACATGCCTAAAATGAATTAGGAGGGTAAATCTGGTATAATATATACCTTATTAAACACAAGTAAACATTTTTGTAGTATTATATAATAGTAGACTTTTTAAATCAAGCCCTCTATAATTAACATTTTATGTAATCACTTCTAGTTAAATCTTAGCCAATTCATCGAATTTTCTTTTCAATTTTATTAAGTGATAATTAATATTTTTTTAAAACTAGTGACAGGATCTTTTTTAAAATGCGCTTGGTTGTTGTTTTTATTAAGAGACTATTTTCTTAGAATGAATAAAGAGATTGTTGAGTATACGAAAAGGTGAGATTATGTTTATGAAAATATTTATTGAGAATATAAGTAGAAAAACAATTTGCATGAACTTAGTGCTAACACTACAAGTAATCTTTTGAGACTTTTCCTTTTCAACGCTTTCAAGCATAAGAAAACAAAATTGAAAAAGGAAAAAAAAATCTTTATTCAAGAAAAAACAATTTGTATGAACTTTTAGATGCTTACGGGACTACAAGCAATCTTTTGACTTTTCCTTTTTAACGCTTTCAAGCAAAAGAAAAAAAAAATCTTTGGATCTTTCGTGTCCCAATTTGGGATTAAGAGTTGAGACATTATTGAGATTAGTAGCAGCTCTTTTTCCAACGATTTTGAGTGTGGAATTCATGTTTCTTAAATAAAATAATAAGGGTTTCTAAACTAAAAATATGTTGATTCCACTAATCAGACGTGCTATAATTTGAGTACTGATAAATGGATCCAACAAATATTAACTTAATTATTAAGGGGCTGTTCGGCAGCCCTCTTTTGAGTTAAAAATTAAAAAAAAAAAACTCGAGTTATAATTTTATTTAAATTCATGTTCTTTTAAGTTTGAACTCGAGTTTTATTTGAGTTTGAACTCGAGTTTGAGACTAAAACTCGAGTTCAAGTTTCTCCTTCAACTCGAGTTTAGAAATTCGAACTTAAATTAATGAACATTATTTTTTCTATTCTTTAAAATGTTATAACTTTTTCGTTTTAATTCTGATTGAGATAAATTTTTTTCGATGCGTTGACAACAAAAAGACGAATAAAACTCCACTCATATACCCTATTAAAATTTTCTATCCGCATTGAGTTTTTATTAAAATACTATCTAAATACAAATTCAAGTTTTGACTCACTCAAACACAAACTCAAAAAGATTCTTATCTCAAACCATAATTCAAATGTACACAACTAAACACAAACTCAAATTATAACTCAAACTCAACTTAAAATTTACACTCAAATCACCTAATTCAAAAAGAACAAAAAAATAAGCCCTAAATTAATGGAGCTTGTAAAGAGAGAAATAAGGCAATCTCTTCAGTGGTTGAGACTTTTTCCTTTTTCATTCATTATGAAGTTTCCACTTTTGGTCAAAAGATGTGAATCATGCGAGAAATATAATATAATAAAAATATGATAACAGGCAGCTGTCAGGTGTCGATGAACTTTTTTTGTTTATGTCTTTTATTTTTTTTCACTTTTTACTTACTTTTTATTTATTCTTTTTTCTTATCTAGGATTTAAGAAAAAATGATTAATTCATGTTTTTATTTATACCTTTCATTTTTTTACTCTTTACTTATTTATTTTTTATTTTTTTATCTTACTTAAGGCTCAAAAAATATAATTTAATTTTTATTTCTATTTATACTCTTCACTTTTTTTATTTTTTACTTACTTATTATCTACTCTTTTCTATTACTTAAGGCTTAAAAAAGAGCGATTAAATTTGTATTTTTTTTATACCCTTCCCTTTAATATTTTTTACTTTCTTGTTATCTACTATTTTCTCTTATTTATAGCTTAAAAAATGATTTATTTTTTGTTTCCAACCAATCAACTTTTGTACTTTTTCCTTACTTGATATTTAATGTTTTCTTTTATTTAAAACTTAAGAAAAAGTGGTTAAATTAAATTATAATTGTATTACGTGTCGAATGTGACTTCTGAGCCATCGCTCATCAAAAACTACGTAAGGTTTTGTTAACTTATTTATTTTTTTCTCTTACTTAGAGCTACGTTAAACTAAAACCTCATATTAATAAGAAATTTAAAATTTATTTACATCAAGTTTCTATTTCATAACTTGTTTTTAATGATATAGATCCATTTTATGTAGATCTTCTTTCTTGTGTTATGTTTTTCAAATAAAAAGTTATTCACAATTAATTATAACCTTTTAAAATTATTATTCATCTTCGTAACTCTCTATAATTAATAGAGTCCGGCAATTATTTAAAACTTATTTGTCTATCTTATAAAATTATTTTTCTAATAAACAATAAATATAATAGTTAAATTCATCCCCTATTATAAGTAGCACGTGCAATTTTTTTACTAGTATTAAATTAAAGGCTCAATGCAAAGTAAAGGCATGCCATCAAACACAAAAGATGAGCTCCACTAGTGGGGTTTATGCGAGTTCTATCATGCTAGGCCCACACCTTTGTGTCTGATAATAATAAATTTCTATTGGGATATAAAAATCTTCCGCAAAGTAAAGGACTTTATATACCAGTTGAACTCCACGTGCTCTCGGCACGCGGGGAGCAATTCATGTATTCAGTTTTAGTTACCGTGTTTATTGATCTGAATATGAAATTTCAAAATGGAACAAAAATGAGAAAAAAAAAGCTTTAGGGCAATAAACCAGAAAGAATTAAAAATAAATAAGTTTCAGGGTGAAAGGAAACATAATGAAATAATATAAAGTTCCAGAAGAAAAATGGGTAAAAAACAACTAAATGGGAAAATAAATAAGTTTTAAGGTAAAAGAGACTAAAATGAAAAGAAATAAAGACCAAAATGAAAAGAAATAAAGTTTTCAGATGAAAATAAAAAAAAATAAGGCTAAGAAAAGTACTACAATAAAGAAATAAATAAGTTTTAGGGTAAAGAATTAAAATGGAAAAATAAAGTTTTAGGGCATAAATAGAAATTGGGTCAAAAAAGGATCAAAATGTAAGAAATAGAAACGTTTTAAGGCAAAAGGAACCAAAACAAGAAATAAAATTATATTTCAAGAAAAGAAAAAGAAGGGTCAAAAGAGGACTAAAAGGAATAAATAAATATGTTCTAGGGTAAAATGAACCATAACAAACGAAGATTAAGTTTTAGGTCAAAGGTAAAGAAAAAAGGTCACAAAAGGACTAAAATGAATAGATAAATAAGATTGATGGGAAAAGAAACCAAAACCATAAAGGAAGACTAAAATTAGTTTTAGGCCAAAAGGAACCATAACCGAAAAAAAATTCAGAATAAATAAATAAATAAATTTTAGGGTAAAGGAAATCAAAACGAAAATTTTTTTAAAAAAATTTCTAGACAAAAATGAAAGATAAGGTAAACAAAGGACTAAAATAAATAAATAAATAAATTTTAGAGTAAGAAACAAAGAAAAAATAAAAAGGACCTGAAAAAAATGAGAGGAAAAGAGTGCAATTCAACCAAAACTGCGTCATTTTGGTCAAAACGCGTTGAAGAAAGCGTGATTGCGTTTTCTATATATTGTATAGGTATATGTATACTATTAAAAAAAATTTAAGCATAAACATTTATTAGGCTAAACCTACCTAGTGAGAGTTCCAGAGATAAGGAGAGAAAGCAGGAAATGAGAACAGTCTGGCTGGCTACCGGAAGTGCATCTTTGGTCAGTCAGCCCCCAAAATATACTCACGTGCTTCACGTCGACCAAGTTACACGATAGTGGAGTCAGTGTTGGTGTTTATTATCTTGTTTTAGTTGTAGGTAGAATAAAGGCGGTCATTTTGCCAGTGTTGATGTTTGTTTCCCCCACCAATCTCTAGTTCTGTATAGTTTTGGTTATTTTTGTTGATTTTAGTTGTGTTCTCCCATTAAGTTCTAACCTTGTGTGGTTTATTTGTTGCTCTTAGTTGTTTTCCCTCACCAATTTCTAGATCTGAGTGCATTTAGTGTTGTTTTTTATCTTCTGTATGCTTTTAGCTAGATCTCCTATTTCGGCGAGATTGATCTAAAAGAATACATATTTTCAAAGGTTGGTCTTTGTAGAGAGTTTGCTACAGCCCATTTGGGATAGCCAACTATGGAACGAGAATTAAAAGAGCCCGAGAAGTGCTCCAAATTGTACCCACCACTAGACTGGATCTCTATACTAAGACGTCAATGGATCTAGCGACGTTGGTTTATTGTATTAAGTTTTATGTATTGAGATTTTTGTAAGTTTTATGCTTTGTTGTTAATGAAATGTTGTTTTGGATTAAAGAAATTAAGCACAAATTAAGCATGATTTTTTTAAGGAAACCACTATATTTTTTTCCCACGTGCCTCGTGGCATGAATGTAATCCACCAAGTTTTAGAATCTCATTGGATACATCAAGACAATCAAACATTGTTTCTTTTGAGCTTTACTAGTTTTATAACATGTTTCGCATGTATTACATGTTAGAAACCCCTAATGAGTTTATTATTTATTAAATAATGAAAAATTTATTTATACAAAAGAGTATGTGTAAAGATAACAATTAACGAGAAAAATTAGTTGAGATATATTTAAAAAAAATTATTTTAACCAACTAAAAATAAACACATGCAAAAAATTACTTTCATAATAATGTGAGCAACAACATATTTTTAAAAAATCACATAACAAAATTAAAATTTAAACAAAATCACAAAAAAATAAGTATATAAAAAGGAAAAGAAGGAAAAAAAAGAGCTAAGTGGAGGGGTTATCATGTGGCAGCCTCATAGAAAAGAGTTTTGGCTCTTTTATGTATTGTTATGTGTAAAGATAACAATTGGTGAAAAAATTAAGTAGAGACACATTTTAAAAAAATTATTTTAGCCAACTAAAAATAAAATAATAACACATGCAAAAAAATTTCTCATAGGAGTAAAGTAAAGAACAATATATTTTCAAAAAAAAAAACACAACAAAATTAAAATGATAAAAAATTCAAAAAAATAAAGATAAAAAAGAAAAAAGAAGGGAAAAAAGAGTCAAATCGTAGGGATGCCATGTGACATCCCCATAAAAAAGAACTTTGACTCTTTTTAACAGCCCCATAAAAAAAGAATTTTGACTCTTTTATGTATTGTTAGATGTTAAATTTATTTAAATTTTTAAACATTTAATTGTTATCAAGGGAACAAAAATGAATGTCTTTTTCATAGGGAGATCCAAAGATATATATTTTTTATAAAAAAATAATAATTAAAATTAATGGCTTTAGACTTGATGTGTTTTGACAAAATAACATAAATACTCCTTTGACAAAAAATAATAGGATAAAATTATTTTTGTATTCGCTGTTATTGTGAAAATTTACTTATACTCTTGTCACGCCCCCCAAACGGGGTGGGTGACGTGGAGCTCGATTAGGGATTAATAAAGCAGATTCCCAGACCGGACCCCACACTTAACTGCATTAAAATATAAATAAACTACTACAGAATCCAGGAGCCT
>NW_010359934.1:140784-141065 GCF_000414095.1 Morus notabilis | reverse complement strand
GGCTCACAAGGAAAAGGGATAAAAATCCTACCTCGCACTATCAAACCTGAGACTAGCGTTGCCTTTTTCCGGCTTCCGCTTCCTCAAGCCCCTTTAGTCTGCCTTAATCCATTTTCATGCTTCAAATTATCATTCCAAGGGTTTTCAATCTCAAATCAAGGATTAACAATGCTAATCCATCTATCTCAAGTTCCCAAATGAAGCTAATTTGGGTTCTCCCCGAAAACAAGGGTCAAAACAGCAATTTCAGGCCAAACAAGGTCAAACCCCGTGTCAACCAG
>NW_010359934.1:106955-140697 GCF_000414095.1 Morus notabilis | reverse complement strand
TTTCCATGTGATCCGGTCGACCGCACTGGTCGACCGGTGGAATCAGCTGCGCGAGAGAAGCTCGCGAAAATCAATCCAAAACCTGCAAATCCAGTCCCAAATCGAGATTTTTCAAAGGGAAACCACTAGATCTGGGTTCTAGGTCCTAAAACAAGTCCAAAGAACCCAAGATCTCCAATTTCTACTCTAGTTTTGCTAAAAAACCATCAAAATTCGGTTTGAACCAAAAATAAGTTTTGAAATTCAAAAACATGAGATTCAAGAGAGGTTCTTTCAGTAATCTTATCTCGAATCCTTCTCTTGACGTTGAAAACTTCTTTAAATCATTCCTTGGTTCAAGATCCGTTTGATTTGGGACAAAAAATGAGAGTGAGAAAGAAAGAGAGAGAGCACGGTAGTGAGAGTGAAGAAAGAGAGAGAGAGAGTGCATGGGAAAGGAAAGAGAAAGGAAGGAAAGAAAAGAAAAGGAAAAAGAAAAGAAAAGGAAAAAGAAAAGGCATGTGTACAATATTTTTAAAAGCAGTCCAGAAATGCGTCCATACACACTTCTGGTTTAAAAGAAATTACTAAGAATACTTCAAATACCTTGGAACTATTTAAACTCACACGTGTCAGAAACATTTATTAATTAAACTCAATTAATAATCCAGATTAGGCACTCTAATAATCTCAATTACCTTAATTAATCTCAATTAATTCTTCAAGGTGTTACAACTCTGTGTTTTTAATAATATTAGAATTGTGTCTTGACTTTTTAAGAAACGTTATTTTGGTACTTTGAGACTGGTTTTTGATACATATAGGGGTTGTTCTTTCGCATTTTTGAGTTAGGATGACTTGAGTGATGATCCTGAGTTGAGTTTGAGTTATAACTGGAGTTAAAGTTGTAACTTGAGTTTGTGTTTGGATGTGCACATTATTTGAGTTATGATTTGAATTGAGAATGTTTTTGAGTTTGTGTTTGGGTGGATCAAAATTTAAATTTGTATTTAGATAGTATTTTAATAAAAACTCAATAGTGATAAAAAAATTTAGTAGGGTATATGGGTGGGGTTTTATTCGTCTTTTCGTTGTGAATGCATAGAAAAAAATCATCTCAATTAGAATTAAAACGAAAAAGTTATGACATTTTTAAGAATAGAAAAAATATTGTTCATTAACTTGAATTCAAGTTTATGAACTCAGGTTGAAGAGAAAACTGAAACTCGAGTTTAGCCCTAAACTCGAGTTTAAACTCAAATTTAATTTACAAAAGAACATGAACTTAAATAAAGTTATAACTCGAGTTTAAATTTTTTCTGAGTTTTATTGCAAAAGAACAACCTCATAATATCTAAGCTGCCCTTTTTATTAATTAAAAAGAAACTAATAACTTTAAAAGTATTTTCTAAAACATTTAAACTTATTTTGATTTTTCATATTTATGTTTTAAAGATTTTCTTTACTTTTTAAAAAAATTAGTAATTTATTGTTAATTAGTGAGAATAGTCGAATGAACATTTTCATGTCTCAAAAGTCAGTCTGAGGGTATCGACAAAATGTTTCTTTAAATTTAAATGTATCGTATTAATATAATTAAAAATACAAATATCAACGAGATTTTTTGCCATAATAGAGAGTATCATTAATGATTCTGTTTCTAAAAAAATTATGTCAAACACTTAGGGCTTGTTCTTTTGCACCTAAACTAAAAAAAAAAAAAAAATTTTGACCTCAAGTTACAACTTTATTTAAGGGCATGTTCTTTTGTAAAATTTGAATTTGAACTTGAGTTTGAGGTTAAAATCTGAGTTCAAATTCCCTATTTAACTCAAGTTCCTAACTCAAATTCAAGTTAATGAACATTATTTTTTTTATTTTTAAAAACGCCATAATTTTTCGTTTTAATTCTGATTGAGATTATTATTTTTTCTATGCGTTCACAACGAAAAAACGAATAAAACTTCACCCATATACCACATTAAAATTTTTCATCACCATTGAGTTTTTTATTAAAATATTATCTAAATACAAATTTAAGTTTTGACTCACTCAAACACAAATTCAAAAAGATTCGCATCTCAAACCATAACTCAAATGTACACAACCAAATAAAAACTCAAGTTACAACTTCAACTCAAGTTATAATTCAAATTCAACTCAAGATCAATACTTAAGTCATTATAACTTAAAAATACAAACGAATAAGCTCTTAGTGTACTTATCTATGTTAAGTTTAAAAATAAAATGATAAAAGTGCCCCATTTAACATTAACCCTTGTTTTGAGACCACCAAATTTGAGCCGTATATTTATATTTGTTAAAAAATAATAATAATCTAGAGATCTTCTTCTACACTATTGGCCTCAACCCCATAGGCACATCCTCAGCCGCAGTCAGTGCAAGGGCGTCGTCCCCCAGAGCCACTAGCCCCTGACGCCATTCCCTAAGCCATCCAGCTACCGAAAATAGGTTGATTTTGTTTGTTTTTTGTTTTTGTTTTTTGTTAATAACCCATTTAATTTGCAGGTTTAAGTTAATGATTTTGGTTTGAATTTAAATTTTGTTAGAAAACTCATTAGTGGAAATTTTTTTATTTAAATTTTTGTGAGAAAAAAATATGATAAATCAGAATTATAGTTTTAAATATGTGAATGAAATTAGCCCTAAATGATTTTTGGTTTGTTTTCATTCTTACTAAACATTATACATCTGGACTTTGGTTTCGTATCCAATTTAGAGTGGCCATTATGTGTTCTTATGCTTCACACAGATTGTTTAGAGTTGTTGTCTTTCATTCCTGTATTGTCTTTTGTTTACTGGGAAACCGTTCTTTTAATTGATTAAAGTTCCAAATCCTCGACTCTCTACTTATTCTAATGTTGGTTTTAGTTGATATTTGTTTCAGATTTTGCACTATTGTCATTAAAAGTTGTTCTCTTCATTGCTTTCCTCTTTGTGATTCTTATCAGGTTCTTGCATTAATTGTTTTTAATTAATGTGCGCTATGTTCCATAGAGTAGGTCTCATTAAACTAATCATTTCTTGGTTCTTAAAATTTGAAATATTTATAGGTTTATTGGTTCATAATTCTTAATGCTTGTAAATATATTGTAGATTAGATACATTTTACATAATATGCTATTTTAGAGGATCGAGAACGTTACCAAAATAAAGGGACTTTTGAAGGAAAAAAATCAAGAAAAAGAGACTTTCTATGACGTTTTCTCTTTTTTAAAAATGCTTGTGTCCTTTATTTATTAGTCGTCAGATCTGTATTAAATCTGGTCAAAATTCAAATTAAATTAAAAAAATAATACAGATCTAACAGTTGATAAGCAGAGAACATCAGTGTTCTAAAAAAGAGAAAACACCAAAAAAATTCTCTAAGAAAAAATAAAAAGAAATTTCCATTAGAGCAAATCAATCCTATTTTTTTTTCCAGTTTTACCCTTAAAGTATATCCATATCTATACCTATCTGCTAGGTGTGGACAGTGCTGAAACATCAGGCGGCGGGCATGCCCGGTGCCCGAAAATTTTCGGGCACGGCGGGCAGGCCTCTCTCGTCGCCCGACCACGGTTTTTTTCGGGCACGGGCTCGGGTAGCCCGAAAATATTAATCCCCCCGACAGCCCGCTACCGTGGAGAAGTCATCCCCCGCCGTTCGCCAGAATTTTTTTGAATTTTCCGGCAATACCCGAAGTTGCCCGATTTTTGCCCGAACTGCCCGAATTTTTTTGACCGTTGCCCGAAAATTGCCCAAATTTTGAACAAAAACGGGTCTTTTTGCCCGAACCCGACCCGAACCTGAATTTTGCCAAAAATTTTGAATCCAACGGTCGGATTTCTTACCGTTGCCCGACCTGCCCGATTTTTGCCCGAACTACCCGAAAATATAGTAGCCGTTGGACCCGAATTTTTGGGGGAAACATTTTTTTTTTCAACCCAAAAATTTTCCTATAAATACCCCCCCTCCCCCAACCATTTTCCTCACCCAAAAACTCTCATTCTCTCTCAATTTCTCTTAATCTCTCTCAATTTCTCTTAATCTCTCTCAAATCTCTCTTAATCTCGCTTAAATCTCTCTCGAATCTCGATCTCTCTTAAGCTCTCTCAAAGCGCTCTCAATCTCTCTTATTTTTTATAATGACTTCTTCTGGTTATAGTGGTGATATTCCCATTGATGCCCAATTCAACATCGAAGAAGGGCAATTTCCTAATGTTTTTCAAATGTAAGAATCGCAAACTATGGAAAGAGTTGCTGATGATGAAACTACAAATCCGACCCCTGGTGGACATACTAGAGGTCGGGGACGTAATGGTGGTGGCACAAGTGGCCGTGGAGGAGAGGCAAGCGGTAGTGCTAGTGCAAGTGTTGCAAGTTCTACGAAGAAATGCAAGCGCACCTCAGCAGTTTGGGAGCACTTCAACACATTCGAGGAGGTCGACAATAACGGTAACATTAAATATGTAGCTCAATGTAAATATTGTGGTGAGAAATTACAAGGTAACATTATTCACGGCACTACACACTTAAGAAGACACTCTGAAAAGTGTCTTCAAAAGTAAGGATTCGGAGCTGATCTCCGCCAAACGCAATTATCGTTTGACTGCCAAACCGGCGGTCTAAGCACGTGGAAATATGATCCGCAAGTTGATCGTATGGAAATGACACGATTAATAGCCACATTAGATCAACCACTAAGTTTTACTGAACAAAGAAATTGGCAACGTTATATTAAAATTGTACATAATCCTAATGCACAATTTTTTTTTAGAACTACTCTTAGGAAAGATGCATTAAAATTATATAAACAAGAAAAGGAAGCATTAATCAACCTTCTACACTCTACTAGTGGTTGCTTTGCGTTAACGGCGGATATTTGGTCCGCCGTTGCCAACAAGGATTATTTAACTGTAACCTGACATTATTATAAAGGTTTTGATTTGGATAAGAGAATCTTAGGTTTCAAATGTGTTATAGGATCACATACTGCCAATTTAATATATAACACAATTTTATCTGTTATTGATGAATATAGTTTAAGAGATAGAATAATGGCCATAACATTAGATAATGCAACTGCGAATACTAAAGCAATAGAACTTTTTGAAAATGATTTAAGTTTATTCGGTAATAATGATATTTTCCACCAACGTTGTGCATGTCATATAATTAATTTAATAGTAAAGTCCAGTTTAAAATCAATGTCAGGTCATATTAAAAGAATTAGAGATAACATTGCTTGGATTCAAGGTAGTAATCAAAAAATACAAGATTGGTTTAGATTTCTACAAGCATATAATCAAAATCCTAGAGCATTAGCTTTAGATATGCCCATAAGATGGAACTCCACTTACATAATGCTTGAACAATGCATCCCCTATAAAGATGCTATAACAAATTATGTTAGTGTAAAATTAGGAACATGATTTATAGATGAAACTGATTGGCAAATTGCCGAACTTTTGTATAACTTTTTAGGTAGATTTCACGACGTTACCTTAAAGCTTAGTGGAACTTATTACCCAACTTCACCATTAGCATTAGGAGAACTTTTAAGAATGTCTATTTTATTTAGTGAATTTAGGACACACGAGGTTTTAAGAGTTCCTATCGCCTCTATGGAAAAGAAGTTTAAAAAATATTGGTCTAAATTACCCATGTTGTATGGTTTCGGTGTTATTTTTGACCTTAGATTAAAATTAGAAGGTTTAGAAATTGGATTAGATAACTTAGGTGAATTTTTAGCTATTGACACTACTGACCAATTTCCTATTATAAAGGAAAAAATATATTCTCTATATATCTCTTACGAAAGTAGGTTTAGAAACACACCTCGTGTTGAACAACCGCAACAACGAGATGACAATCCGCATTCATTCTTGAATGTTTTCGGGTTGTCTAAGAAGAAGAAGAAGACGACGACGACGAGTCAAGGTCAAGAAGAATCTGGGAGTAGAAGTGGATCTTCATCAAGAGGTGGCGGCGGATTCAACGAGTTAATGGCATACCTGAGTGAGGGCTTAGTTGTAGACAGTAGTGAGGTGTTTGATTTGGTTGAGTGGTGGAGGGCACGAGCATTAACTTGGCCGATCCTAACACGACTGGCAATGGATATTTTTTCAATCCCGGTCTCCACTGTTGCAGCTGAACAAGCATTCAGTACAACCGGCCGAATACTTGAAGAACAGAGAAATGCATTACAGTAGGATATTGTTGAAGCTTTGGTGTGCATCAAGGATTGGGACTGTTCCGACCAACGCTTACACGATACAATCTCACCGGCAAACCAAGAATGGATCGACGAATTTAATAGATTAACTTTTAATTTTCAAGACGATCCTTCTGCTTCAAATTTTATTATTCTAATTTGTAAATATTTATTTACTTTGGAATTTCTAATTTGTATAGTGTTTATTGTAATCTTGTATAGACTTTGTAAGTTCGTCAAATTTTAATTCGTCCCACAATGATTGCACTCTTTTTTCCTTACCAAGTTTTTATTCTAATTGGGTTTTTTCTTGGTAAGGTTTTTAACGAGACAATCATGAATTACAAATTTAAAAATCAATGAAGAAGTAATTTTTTTTTATATAGTTCGTGTGTTCATTTCAAATTTCAAATTGTAATATACACATTGTAATTATACAAATACTTATACAACATAAAAATATAATATAAAAAAAATGAAATTCAGGCAGCCGGTCGGGCATCGGGCAGGCATCCCCTGCCCGAAGCCCGTCCATGGGCAATTTTCGGGTCGGGTCGGGCAGCCTGAATTTTTGGGCAATTTGGGTTCGGTCATCGGGCAAAAATTCAGACTTTTCGGTGGTCACGGGCGGCCCGTCTAAAGTTTCAGCACTAGGTGTGGATGGGTTTCTAAAGGAAAGATGATCCAGGCTCCAGCGGAACCTTTGGCGTGGGTGGGAATTTCCGACGTTAGTTGCGGATGGGTTTCTAATCGAGGACCCAGCAAAATCTTTGGCGCGTGAGTGAGAATTTTTGAGAGGACGTTTGATTTATGTATTCAGAATTATAATTCAGAATCATTCTCGTTTTACGTATATTTTTTTGTGAGAGAAAATATTGTAGAGAATCATGAATCATGATTCAAAATCAAGGAGGAATATAGGAAATAAGCGTCGTTGCGTTCCACAGCCTTTTTTCGAGAAAATTTTAAAAATATCCCTTAAATTTTAGTTAAATACAAAGGGTTCGTTTAGTACGATAATTCAAATCAGAATGATTCTGAACCAGAACCATGATTCATGATTTTGGGTTCAAATCATAATTCTTAAATAATAATTCAGAATCAGGGTTTTGAATCACCTTGAATAAAGATGGGGATGGTTTTAGAATCATGAGTTCTAGTTTAAAACATCACATTAGATTCTGAATCATAATTCAGAATCATCCAAACCAAACACTAATTCTGAATCATAATTCAGAATTATTGTAAATAAACACTGGTTTTAAATCATGATCCAGAATTATAATTCTAAATTCATCTACCAAACACTGAGAAAATTTCTCCCTCAATTTTTGATAATCCAAAAAGTATCCTGTATATTTACTTTAGTTGATTAAAGTGATTTAATAATTTTAAAATGGCCAAAGTGTCCTTCTGGTCAAACCTTCTACATCACTAAGGAAATGAAATATATATCAAATAAATTATAAGCATTTAAGAAAACATAAAACGAAAAAAAATATTAAATTATATATATTATTAAAAAAATAAGTTATATATATCCCTTAGTATTGCAAAAAAAAAAAAAAAACATAAAACGAAAAGGATTTTCCTTAAAATAAATAAATAAATATAAATATAAATAAGAACTTAGAATAATTGCATGTACAAAACCAAATCGTCATCATCTTCAAAAACCAAATCAAAACCCAATTTATACACAAGCAGAAAAAAAAGGAAAAAAAAAAAACACTCCAAATCTCTAACATCCAATCCCAATCTCAAACGACACAGAGGGTGCGTTTGAAATTAGTTCCAAAGTGATTTTATTTTATGTATGAAAATGAAAATAAAAACGTTTTTATTTTCATTTTGGAATCATTTCTGAAAATAAATATTAAATAATAGTAATATTAAATAAATAATAATATTAAATATATTAAATAAATATATTAATATAACATTATATATGTTAGTTAGGAAATGTTAACGATAGTCGAAGAAGAAGAAGAGTGGTGGGGTGGTGGCCCGCGCAGGGGGGGGCAGTCGCAGACGGCAGGGCGGGCAGTGCAGACGGCGGGGCGTAGTCGCAGAAGAGTGGGGGGAGGGCGCGCAGTCGCACGGTCGTAGAGTGAAAGGGCTGAAGAGAGAAAACGAAAACGGAAGAATGAAAATGGAAATAAATTGTTTTCAGATTTTCATATAAGGACAAGAACGTTTTTGTTTTTTATTTTTTGAAAATTTGATGCCAAACGCATTTTCTTTACGCGTTTTCATTTTTCATTCTCAAAAATCGTGAAAAATGAAAACGAGATGGGAAACAAACAGGGCCAGAAGCATCCAATCCCAATATCTACAACTTTGGTGGATCTACGGCCTATGCTCATCGACTATGGCAAGACCCAACACCCGATTGGGTTTCTTTAATTATTATCATAATGTCAGTTTGGTTTTGTTAAACTGTGAGTTGCTAGAGTTTTTGAGGGAGCTTTCCTTGCTTTTTAGTTTTTTAGTTTAATCTTTGAGAGATTCTCTAGCACCGATGAGCTAAGTTTTTCTAACTATTTTTTAACAAAAAAATTTAACTTATCAATATATTAACCAACTGAAGAAAATCCCTTAATCTTTTACCTAAAAACTATTTTAAAAACAAATTTAACTTATCAATATATTAACAAACTGAAAAAAACCTAATCAAATCAAGTTTATTTTTCGAATAGTTTTAAGTTTATAAGATAAATTGGATGGACATTACTCATGAGGGATATGTTTGTATTTTTATATTATACTTTTCAAAGAAAGTCAAAAGAAGGGATGGTTTTTGGATGATTTAGAAAACATATGGGATACTTTTTAGATTGTCAAAAACTGAAGGATAAATTTTAGGTGCGTTTGGAATTAGTTATAAAATGATTTTGGGCTGTTTGGCAGCCTTTTTTTTAGTTAAAAACTCAAAAAGCAATTCAAGTTACAACTTTATTCAAGTTCATGTTTTTTTAAGTTTGAACTCGAGTTTGAACTCGAGTTTGGGACTAAAACTTGAGTTCAAGTTTCTCCTTCAACTCGAGTTCAGAAACTCAAACTCAAATTAATGAACAGTATTTTTTCTATTCTTAAAAATGCTATAACTTTTTCGTTTTAATTCTGATTGAGATGATTTTTTTTCTATGCGTTGACAACGAAAAGAAGAATAAAACCCCACCCATATACCCTATTAAAATTTTCCATTAGCATTGAGTTTTTATTAAAATACTATCTAAATACAAATTCAAGTTTTGACTCACTCAAACACAAACTCAAAAAGATTCTTATCTCAACCATAACTCAAATGTACACAACCAAACACAAACTCAAGTTACAACTTCAACTCAAGTTATAACTCAAACCCAACTCAAAATCTACACTCAAGTCACCTAACTCAATAGGACAAAGGAACACCCCCTTTGTTTTCAATAAAAAGTAAAAATGAGATTGTTTTGAGAATTATTTTGAGACCGATTCTGAAATTGCGTTTAATTAGTTTTTTAAAAGATTATTTTGAGTATAATAAAAAAGTGAGGCAAGGTCTTTAATCCGGCACTCACTGTTTGTCGGACTGAAACATCATATGTATAATTCTGCTGTTTTTGTGTATATTTATATGTAAGGTGTGTATATTTACATGTAAAGATGTATATGTTAAGTTATAAGAAACGACAATGTATATTAATCCTCAAAACATGTATTTTTTATAGCAATTAAGTGAACACATAGCATCAAAATATGTATATTGGCTGATTTATTGTATTTCATGTTAATGAACGTAAGCGACAATGTATCGTAATTATGTAAACATGTATTTTTATAGCAATTAAGTGAACACATAACGTATTAATATGTATATTGGTTGATTTGTTGTATTTCATATTAATGAACGTAAGCGGCAATGTATATTAATTATGGAAACGTGTATTTTTTATAGCAATTAAGTGAACACATAACGTATTAATATGTATATTGGCCGATTTGTTGTATTTCATGTTATTGAACTTGTCTTGGAAGTTATTTTTGCTTGAAAAAGTCTTTGGTCATTTAGAGATTGAATATTGTTGTCGTTCTAACAAGTTGGAAAGAATTAGTAGCGAGACACAAATAGGAGATTGAATATGGAAAGAATAATGTGAGGAGACACCTATAATTTGTTTAGGTAATGTGGGGAGACACCTATAATTATCGATATAATGTTTATAGAGGTGTACAACGTGATGTAGAAACATGTAAAGTGACACGCTGGCCGTTCGTTGTTTAGTAATTAATGCGGATGCAGTTAGAATTATCACAGGTGAGAATAAAAGTTGTATAGTAGTTTGCTTGAATACTAAAAAAAGCATGCTGATGTAATTGTAAATTATAAGTTGTCTGAATATTATATTTTTGGAATATTTTATTTTTCTAAAAAGTAGATATTACAAACCATTTAAAACTACAAATTTGAGTTACATCAAAAGAGTTCACCCAAAACTCTTATTGTAGTCAAGATTTTAGGCTTGAAGCTCTCTTGGATGACGTTGGATCACACTACTTTTTTCAGTCTTACATACAAGGAAGTGTTGACTTCATCTTTGGTAGAGCTAGATCACTCTACAAGGTAACAACTCAAACCCTCTTTTATTCGTTTTCACAAGAGAATCCTGTGTGGAATTTCATCTATGTATCTTTTGTTTTTCGTTCACAAAAGCTTTTAGGCTTTTTGCACTTTTGTCCCCCACAATTCTCGTTTGTTTCTTGCTGATAAAGTTACTAATAAACTCATAACAATTGTTAACATCATTTTTCTTTTGTATTTTAGATTAACTTCTGATAATAAGAGTTTGGTCTTGTGGAACAATAAGATTGTGTTCTACAGTCAACGGCTTCATTTGGTGGGGCAATTGCAGTACATCACAGAGATCTCCCACAAGAAAACACATGCATGTGCCGTGGATGAAGCCCTTCAGCTACGACCAAATAAGGCCTTACATAAGCACAGAATTCATCGACGGGCAACAATGGCTCCGACTTTAGTTCTGATCCCACCACCTTCATTTCTTGATTCATGGACATAATTCGATCACAAGGCTTTACCGGATCCGCAAGGCATCAGGGCAACTAGTCACTATGATTTTCTTTCTTCTTTTCTTTGTTGTTAGTTTTTCTTTGTTTTGAAGAGAAAAATGAGAAAATAACCCACGAGAGTGATGTATGTTCAAAGGCATAACAAATGTGTGTTTAAACCGTTTGTCTTTGTATGCAATTTTCACTACAGTTCTGTCACAATATGAGCCTAATTTTGAGCATGTTTCCAAGTCATAAACAAGTTAATTTTCTGACGGTTCTAAAGGAAAATTTTAATCTTATACAACATTATAAACTTCAAACTTTACACAAAGGTACAAGAAGCAAGCACATACTCAGTCATTTCATGGAAGCATGAGGACTGAATGGTTCATTTACGAGGTTCCTAACCAAATTATCTTTCTAATATAGTTAGTTAAAATCAGGTGGTCATAAAATCCTAACACCTGTGACTGTACACTACAGAAGCCACCAATTCGAAATTTTCAAAGGAATGGAATGAGTTTTTCGTTTTCCCCCACCAAAAGACCTTGTAACTATTTACAGAGACTCTAAACTAAGAAGGGAAAAAAACACTCATGTTAGACACATCTCATACCGTCACTTCCATCATTTTAATTGCTTTTAAGCTCTCATTGGGGATTTCAAGCTCTTTCATGTCTTCTTTGCTGCCATTGTCATCACCATGATGATCTTCATACCTCGAGATTGTCATATCCATCCTCATCTTTGGCCACGGAACCATGAGGAATTGCAACTAAGCATTTTTCAATGTTCACGAATTAAGACCGTGGCAAGACCATTGACGCACTCTGCATTGATGACTTGTGCATATGGTGTGATAAAAACTTCTTTCGGGTGCAGATTTCACAGCGGAACAACCCCCTTGACTTCCTGATTATGATGAAACCACCTCACTTTGACCTTTTTCTGATCTCTTTTGTCCTCACACATGTCTTCCAGATAAGCAATGTAGTGATTCTCTCCATTTGCCATGACAAAGACAAAAGATTGAACCTGGATATCAAGAACAGAGAGCGATGTTAGACCAAAAGAACAAGGAGATAGAAAGAATGCAATTTTCTCTTTCACTTTATGTACTTTCTAAGTTTCAAACACCTCATTCACAACATTCCGCTCAGTTACTAGATTCTTACCGCTATCGTAATCCCATTCCTACAGAAAGCAGGGTAATGCTTGAGCTGCTTACCACACATCCAAGGACTTCCTGACCAAACAATATCTGACTTGCGTCCCCTGAAATTCTTTGGAAGACGGCCCTGATACACAGGTTTCAGGTGCCAAATAAGTATCAAAAACTAACAAGATGTAGAATTCATAACCAAATAAAAAGAAAAATTTATCGTGATATCTGGTCTTTGCGTTGGATATTCTGGAAATCAGATCAAAACTGTGCTTGTAACGACTTCACGAGACAGAACCCAAAAATCTTTCGCACAAATGCCCTTTCAAAATCACGAACCCCAGATAAGGAAATCAAGAAAAATCAACGACCCACAACGTGTGAGTTCGTACCTCCTATAATAAAATCATAAACAAGCAATAAAATAGAAGAGTAAAGTATAGGAAAAAAAAATATAAGAAAAAGAAGGAAACCCTAGCCCCTTAAAAATCAAATCAAAATCCCCAAAAGAAAAAAAAATCTATGTAAAAAGAATCTTACTTCTTTCTCAACAATAAGAATAAGAATTATTATTATAAATTACAACAAGATGCTTGTGGAGGCGGTCGAGGAAACGACGGCCAAGAAAGAGGAGGAAATGGTGGTGTTTGACGAGAGAGGAAATGTGAGGGTGGAGGAAGAGAGAGAAGTGGGTTTGGTTGTGGGAGTTGTCGGGATGCGGCCTCGTCCGCCTGTCAGAAGTCACCGGCGGCGAGGTGGCTACGGAGGAGGTCAATGGAGCTCAAGGAAGGTCGAGGGAAGTCGAGAGAGAAGTGGGTTTGGGAGTGCTCGTGCGTTTGAGAAAGGAAGAGGTCTTTTGAGAAATAAACTTTTCGATCTACATCGTCTAAATTTCAATCCGACGGCCATAAAAACTGACCGATCAGTCAGGCATTTTTATTAGTACCTGACTAAAGACCATTCTAAAAAGTGAAACCGTATATATTAATTAATATATTATAATATTATTAATAAATATTAAAAAATAAAAAAAAATAATTTTCAACTGTTTTTTAATTTTATCACAAAAATTATTTTTATGATTTTCGTTTTCATTTTAAAAATATTTACGATCTGTTTAATTCGCTGATTCGAGTTGAGATGTAATTTTATGTGAAAATTTTTTACTGTAACAAAAATTATTTTTAAACACTTTTTACTATAATAAAACTCAAATTTATAAATGTCGTTTTGTTTTCATTACCATTTTTATTTTTCACTTTTCAAAATACGAACAAACGGTTTCAAACGGGCACCTTGTATTTAGCTGAAACTTGGGATACTTTTCACACACTTTTTTTGTTTTTTCAACGGAAATAGTAGAAAATACGAAAAGCTTAAGAAAGTATATAGGCTAATTTTTAATTATAGAAATTAATAGGTCATAACTTGTCAAGTTATAGTTTATAACTAGATAAATTATAAATAAATTTATCAAGTTATAATTCATAACCAGATAAATTATGAACAAACTTATCAAATTATGGTTTATAACTAGATAAGTTATTTTCCTCTTTCTCCCTTTTTTTTTTTAACTACTACTTCTCATTTCTCGTTGCCGTCTTTCACGCCTTTCAATCTTTCCTTCTCTTGTTCTTTGCTGCACTTCCTCTGTCTCTCGTTTTCCCACAAGACTTTCTCCGGACCCATTTCCTTGCTCAGTCGTGGACGTTTACTTTTCTTCCCGGTTTGTGCTTCTCCCTCCTCTTCTTCTTCTTCTTCTTCTTCTTCTTCTCTCTCTCTCTCTCTTTCTGGATTTTATTTTGTTCAATGTTTTGATGGTTGCTTTATTGTGTTTTGATTATGTTTGCCTATCTGGTATTGAATGTTCTGTTGTAGAAACTATTTGGATTTCTTTAATCCCCAGAATCAAAACCTAGGGTGATCGAAGCTCAAAATCCGCTTAATCATTTTAATCATCATAATTTGTTGTGTGAATTGTAAGGTTCATAGTTGGTGTACTTGATTATCTAATTTTCATCTCCTTTGTTTTTCTTTACTCTTGTTTCCAATTGATTGATCTCTCTTTGGCTGCGTTTTCACAGAGTTTGTCATTTTCTGTCTCTTTAACTTCTCTTGGGGCTAACCAGTTCTTGCTTTTAAGTTTTTTTTTTTTTTTTCTCCTTTTCGTGTGAAAACTGAAGCATTAGGGTCCGTTTAGTTCATGAGTTCAAACCATGATTTATCATTCTGACTTTTGAAATTCAAAATTTTTTGGGAGAAGAAAATACTGTAGCAAAGATTACGTGAAACAAACAGACCCTTAGTTACTTTGATGAGCAAAAATTACTGATGAATTTTTCTGTTTTGGGTTCATTCATATTGTTCCAGATTTGCAAATGGTGCCTTTTTCTTCAGCAACTTTGTATTTGACTGTGCTTCTTTATTTAACCTTTTCCGAACCCCGTCATGGGTCTGATGGTTTTCAATTGGTTCATGAATGAACGCGTCTTGGATTTGAGTTTCCTTTGTTTTTCGGTTTCAGTGTTGTTTGTCATTTTTTTATTTTTATTTTTATTTTTATTATTTGTATAATAGGTTTTAGATGCTTTAATTTGGAGTCAGATCTGACTCACCATTGATTTTAGATGTGTTGCTTGGTGTTGTTGAGTTAGAGAGGCCACCAATAGTCACTTGGGTTTACGAGCTGCACAATTTTTTTTTTTTTTGTTATGTGTTTTTGTGTCTTATATGTAAAATGGTTGTGCTTGTAATTTCTAATACGTATAGGGATGTGATTGAGGTGATTTGGGTAGAATGGGAAGAAAAATTGAGATGGGTGTGTTTGGGGGGGAGAGGGAGAGATTCTGGAAAAATGGAGGTGTTTGGTGGGGTTTTCATTTTGGGGACATTAGGAAATTGGGACAAAGAGGAATGAAAAAGGGAGGAAGTTGTGAATTTATGCGAGCAGAATGCGATCTGTCATTCAAGTTTGGTTAAAGGCGTTTCATTAGAATAGCAATGATAAAATATAAATAGGTATGACAGTATATATTTTCACATGCATACTTAATGCCACCATTGATGGTGGCTTTTGGGATTTTTCATTTGGGAAGATGTTCAATTTTGAAGGTTTTCAATACGTTGTTTGCTGTTGGCTTGGCTCACTTGTTCTGTCATTTTACACTATGTTAAACAACAGAAGCAAGGATTCTATTTAGAAATATATGTTGTCTGCATAGTTTTCTTTGTTTAATTTATTTGAATAAAGATTGGAGATTCTAAATTGAAAATTTTGGAACTTGCTTTTTATCTTTGATGAATTCCATATAAAATGGATTACCGTGTAGATCGTTTCAGGTTGGATGAGAAATCTTGTAGTTCCATAGCTTCTTGTAATAAACCGTAAAGTTCGATGGTTCCATTGTTGGAATCACTATTTTTTGAGATGTAGGAATTGAGTTTTTGGCCTGAAGAATACGGAACATGGCTTGCTGTAATTTCCAGTTGATGTGTTATTGCTTTTATGTGATGCAGAGATCTTCAAGAAGTGATTTGCTTGGTGTCACTGCTAAAGTAGTAGGTATGCATCATTAGTATATGTAATTATAATCCACTTGATGTTGTATTTCTACTTCTATAATAGTGCCTATTGCAATGACTTATGTGGCTCTGTAGACTTATCATCTTGAGAGCCTTGTCCTATTCTTTCGGTGCTTTATCTTATTATTTAGCATTTTCCAGCACTTAGGTTGGCCCTCTATGAATTGCACTCAATGGGGCTTTGTTCATCAGTAGAACAGAAAGCATGACTTCTCGTTGTTCTATATTGTTATGGACTCTTGGTATTCGAGGAAAAGTGCACAGAGTTCTAAGGGATGACAGATTCGTAAAAGATAAATATTTTCTCAAAACAATCTTGTGATTTATAATTTTTTTTTTTTGTTCATTTAGTAATCAATGATACAGGACTAGCCATAGATAGTTTCATGTTAGCCATATTACTTTAGTGATGAGCGATTCTCTTAGCACTATATTGTTAAGTGGTTCAACCAATGCCATGCACATCCAATTTCTTATTAACGTTACTCTTTCTAAATGAGATTGTATTTTTTTCCCTAATTGGGAAGTAACTATCCCGTCCAAAGGATGAACCAATCCTTGAAGGTAACTATAAAAGTGCACTATTTCATTTTTTTCCCCTTTTAATGCTTTGCCCATTGTAAAAGCTTTGAGAAAAACTGCTAAGAGTTGGCAATTGTGTCAAATTTCTTCATTACATTGGAATTGTTGTTGTGGTCTCACAGTTGCAATATTTAGTTTGGTTTAATAGTGGCCGTAGTGGAATCAGGTTAAATATTTAGTCTTCTTATGATTCTTGTAGACTTCTGTACATGTGTATTGCTGATATCCTTCTAATGAACTGATTCAAGCAAAGAAATCATGACTTAATTACCAATACATACATGCTAGTATGTGTGGGTTTTATCGTGAGTATTCTCGTCACTTGCAATTTATTGTCGTTTATTAAATGGTTTTTGATATGTTTAATTTTCCTTCTTACTTGGAAAATATCGCATGCGTTCTCAACTAGTACAAGGTATAAAATAAAAATATCCCTTACAATATTTACTTATGTAATTTTTACTAATTACTATTCTCAAAATATTTTAAGATTCTTTTTTTTTTTTTTTTTCAAGTTTACCTTACTATTCCCTATGAACTGAACTGGGCTGAATGGCCCAAAATCTCTATTGGTCTTACCGGTGCCCAATAACCCATTTCACTCTCACTTGAACTTTGTCTTCTCCATTGTCACCGGTGGGTTTCACACTTACAGGGAAAGAAAAATGATGAAGAAGCTCTTCATCAGGCCTAGTCAGAGTCTTGGTCTCCTTCTATTCAACCAAAAGGTTTATACCAAAACCCACCACTTTCCCAACAAATACACGTCTCTGGAAATCAATTTTACGGTTTTTTTTTCTTCCTTCCAGAGAGATATGCATAGCAGGAACAAGAAGGCCATGGAATTTATAGCCAAAGGATGGAGCGCCCTGAAGGAAGTTGACAGAGTCATTGACTACGCCGAGCTCCATGATAAACGCCTTATTCCTCTTCTCAGAGTATGATTATGATTTTATAGATTTTGTTGTCGAAAACTAATCTCGTTTTTCATAGCTTGGATTTCACTCTGGATTTGATGAATTCATTAAATGTTTTGTTAACGCGTTGAAGAAATGTTGATTGTTTGTTTATTATTTATGTAATTATTATAAGTTTTTGTGTGATTGAAATTTGGTGATAGTTACTAGGATGGAATTAATTAGGTTTTGAAACATTTAATTTGTGATTGTTTTCTTGGACTCGTTGCAGAATTTGATTTAGTTTAAGTTGTAATTTCTTCATCATGTCTTTTATGCTCTGGTAAAAGCAACTGGTTTATTGAATGTTATTGATAACTTCTATGGTGCTGGGAAAAGAATTCCTGGCATTAGTATCGAGAATACGATAATTTGCGTTCCTTACATTGAAACTTGTGAACTTAGAACATTTGAATTGTATGAGTTATGATAAGACTTGCGAATTTTAAAGAGAATACAACAACTTGAGCATTTGAATGACATACTTGTGAACTTTCAGCGTTGAAGTTGTAAAAGTTACAATAAACTTGTGAACTAGTATGGGTGCCATGAAGGCACGATAGAAGGATCCTAATCTATTGGGTATGTACTATGTCTTCAGTTCAGTCTTTCAAGGACCGTTCCTATACAAACATGTAGAAACAGGGGATATAGCATGACATATTTATATGTAACACTAGTCTGCTGTAAGTAAATTCCTTGTTATACCTTTTAAAGTCATTGGTATATAGAACAAATGCCTTGTTATGCTTCCCACATCTACATGTATATGTAGGAGCAGTACTTCGTGAATGACTGAAACCTTTACCTTGATCTGGTATTGGTGAAAAGAGCTGATTTGAATGTATTTTCTTGTCTAATGTTTCATCTGTGAATCAGGCAGCAAAGGAGAATTTCGAGTTGGCTCTAGAGGCAGACAATTCGAATACACATGCTAGATATTGGTTGTCCAGACTGCATTTGAAATATCATGTCCCTGGGGCTTGTAAAGCAGTGTAAGTAGTACTTACTTTAAGTGTCTATTTTATTTGTTAATTGGTGTAATTCTGTTTCTTCTTTGATGCTGGCAACGGTTGCGCTCAAGATGTCATTACTATTGTGTTGTGCCATGGTATGCCTATATCGACTTAAGGCGAAAAAAAGAGGAAGAGAGAGAGAAGGGATTATGGGGGTTCTCTTTATGTTTCATAAGGACAAAAAAGAAGGATAACTGGTTAAGCTAGTTTGGTTTCGGTGGGATCCGGTTGAATGGATGTACTAGAGCTGTTGAAGACAAAGACCAGTTTATAGGTTAAATAATTGCTCTGAGCAAAAGAAATGCAAGGGAAAAAATGTTTAGCATGATCAAGAAAACAAAATTTGTAGGTTTTTTTTTTAAAAAAATTTAAATTTAAATTTTTTAATTTTTAGACTTTGCGAGCCACGGTTTTTCACATTATCTTCAAAGTTTACTTTTTTGCCAATTTGTGGTTGAATAATTGTATATGCTTTATGACTTTTGCTACGTATTAGCCTTAGTTGCAGATGATCATTATTTGCTCTGAACCTTTTCATCTATGTACTTTTAGCTGATTGTTTCCTTCATTGTACTAGGGGAGCTGCATTGTTAGTAGAAGCTGCAAATATGGGCGATCGAGATGCACAATACGAACTAGGTTGCCGAATGAGAATTGAGGTTAGGTTCCTTCATGTCATATTTTGTGGGTGCATGTAAAGCAGTTGTATTCCGTTTGGCCCTCAAGAAATTTTAGGCTGACTTTATGCAGTAGCAATGAAAGCTAGAATAGAATCCACTTGTTTGAGCAGCACTTCAGAAAGTTGCCCACACACTTTGTTGTTAAAATCATTTCTTTATGACCTTTTATGGTCTAAACGCTTCTGATTTCCGCTTAAAATTTCCAGTTCCAAGATTTGATACTTTTTTTTTGGTCAAATTTAAAATTTATGTTTTAAAGATTGTAATGCTTGTTCACTTGGTTTTCGGATAGAATCCATATGTCCAATCTGATCAACAAGCTTTCTATTATCTGGAGAAGGCTGCTGACCAGGTATGTTTCTGCTACGGCAATACAGTAGTGATTTTTCTTTGTTGTAGAGTTCTTAATTGTTTATTTATTTATTTTCACAAGTAATTATGCACAGAAATAGTGTACCAAAAACTCACCCAACCTCGCTATGTTTAGTTTCATCCAGGTGCCCTTTACCTTCTGGGTGCTGTATATTTGACAGGAGATTGCGTGAGGAGAGACATGAACTCAGCGCTATGGTGTTTTCACAAGGCATCTGAAAAGGTAGGTTAATTCAATTTTATTATGAAGCTCAAAAGATCGGGATTTATGTGAACTAACGATGTATTAGACTATTAGTTATTAATAGCTAATCGAACTTCAAATGGAGAATCTCTTTAAGGGACATTTTCTGAAACTGATCCATGAAATGACCTGGACGGGTAAAAAAATCCGATGTACGTGTAATGAGCATATGATTGGAATCAAATGAAATGTAACTTTCTTTAGTTTTTCTAACCCATTTTTGCATTATCTACTTGTAAGGTCGCATTGCTGAGTTTAATTTTCAAACAAGTTAGAGGGGAAAAAACTTTGAAATTTGTTCTTATGCACTTTAACCAGTGTAAATTGTTCAGAGAGAGAGAGAGAGCAGTACATATTATTTACATATTAGAGGGGAAAAAACTTTGAAATTTGTTCTTATGCACTTTAACCAGTGTAAATTGTTCTTAGAGAGAGAGAGAGCAGTACATATTATTTACTGTCCTTGGATAATATGCAGGGACATGCCGGCGCTGCTATAGCATGTGGGTCCCTTCTTCTTAAAGGTCAGTTTCTTTCTGCTCATGTTTCTTTGTAACTCTAGTTTCAAGAATATTAGCTATGCTCATGATATGTTCCCATCTTCTTTTCTTTTCTTTTCTTTTTTTTTTTTTGGCTGAAATATGTTCTCATCTTGTCCTCATTAGATCTTTCGGTTTTGCGTGCTGTTTATTTGTAGACCAGGAACTAATTACTAATTAATCTCAGGTGTGGAACTCCCAGAATCTCTAACAAAATTAAGTTCCAAAAGGATTCCTTTATCCAAAAGAGCAATAAAAGACTTGGAAAGTCGTCCAACGAATCGAGTAGAGATGGCAAAAGAACAGTTTGAGATTGCAGCCAAAGCTGGATGTGATTTGGGACTAAAATGGTTGGAGAGACTTGGAGAGGAAGAGAAGCATTTACTGACTAGATAATGCATACTGAATACAACTTTTTTGCCCTTTTTTTTCCCCGACCAACTGCTGTGTTATTATATTTGGTATTGGTCAGTTTACCCTTTTAGCAAAATGCATCGGGGATGGTAAGCTCAAGTTGCTACATTCCTTTGTATGTTTATTAATTGGATAATAAAATGACTTGTTCAGCATGGTTTTAACTGTTTCTCTGGCCAAGTGTTTCATCAAACACTTTTTTTTTTTTTAAATTATTATTATGCCTTTTTTTTTTCTTTCTGAAACATGAAAACCTTTCTACACGTTCCTTTTGATTTTGTGCCTAGAAGATGATAGATAAGTGAGAGAGTTGAAAGTTTTGGTCCTTTTTTGGTGGTATTTTCAAAAGAGAAAATTGTTGAATTTATCCTTATAACTCAGAGTCTGGATTTTATTCATTACTCTTAATTAACACCAATTTAATTAATATAATTATTTGATTAAAAAGAATATTAATAAAGAGTATACCATAAAAATTTTTACACACTTTAAGGGCAACACTTTTGAAATGCTTTTTAATAGACATTTTCACAAATTAATGTTTTAATCCAATAAATGCGTGTCATAATAAGATTGTTTAGGCACCATGTGGATAAATGAAAATTGGACAGATAATTTGGATTCCAATGAAAGCCATTTGACGAATTCGAATAAAAGCAAGACTGTAAGTAAACAAACCTCAAGGAGTGTTGGGAGTGGTCAAATTCCTGGGATGAAAAAACAAAGCTCATCAAGAAGGGGTGATTTTATCGTATTAGAGCCGAAAGGAAAGAGACAAAAGAAAGGTCCAAAGAAGAAGCATATGAGCTTTTTAGAAAAAGGCAGACATGGCAACCGAAGAAGCCTTAGGGACATGGCTCAATTCTAGAGCTACGAATTTCTAAAGTAAAGACTAGATGATAAAGTAACAAAAGTAGAGCTATAGAATCTGATACACTCTAAGAAAAGTTTATTTAATTCTCATTCATTTGTTTTAAAAGAAGTTTGAGGTCACTGTTCAAGTATGATTGACACATGATTAGCAATATATATATATATATATATATATATATATGATTGACACATAATGGAAACTTAAGCGTTTTTGCTTGATAGTTAGCGTGGAATAGGAATGGTAAGACATCTTATTTTTTGCTTGAATAGTGTGGACATAGAATGTAATTCTAACATTTGACATTTGAGTAGGAAAATTTCTCCAATAGTATGTTATTTTTTGTGCTAACGTATATTATACTTGATTTAGCATATGCCAAAATTTAATATTGCACCAAGTATAATATATGATAAATTTAGCACAAATTTAATATTGCACCAAGTATAATATATGATAAATTTAGCACAAAAAATAACGTTGTATTGAAAAGTGATTTTTCCACTCAAATATTAGAATTTAGCATTGATACACTAATTTAACAATATATTGATGATGCTTTTAGGCATTGCTGTGCAAAATAGAAGTTTACTTTTAATCATTACAACATTATTATTTTTAAATTGTTTTAAGATTAAAAGTTTAATTTCATAAGTTAAAAACTTTACAAATTATGATAAAAGGTATGTAAAACATTTTAAATAGGGTAATTTTGATAAATATCTCTTAAAATAGTATCATTAAGGATTTTTGAGTCTCAACATTGGTTTATTGAATTTTGCCCCCTTGGAGTAAGTAATTTGACAAATTATTACCAACAATTTGATAGATGTCGCTGGCAGTGGGTCTCCGATCACCCATGGCGGGCATAATTTAACATATTACTGTCTAGAATTTAGCAAATTATTATCTATAATTTGACAGATTATTATCAAATGGTAGCCTATCACAACAAAATGTAGAACTCCAGAAGAACATGTTTAAGGGTCAATTTTTGCAATCTTCTCTTTTAAATAACATTAGATATTGGACATAAAAATATAAGGGAAATTGGGTTAGGTGGTCCATTTATAACTCATTTAAATGATGACCCATCTTTTTCAAAATTATGTCAATGGCTTTTTTTTTTCTAAAGTCGATCAATTACAGATCACCGTTAATCAATGATAGATCGAGATCAATCAGTGGTAGACCGAGGTTAAAATAGTACTTTAATCAATCAATTATAGATCATGGTCAATAGTGATAGATTGTGAACAAAAAAATCCCAAAAGGCAAAATCGGTCAATCAGTGATAGATCGCAATCAATTAGTGATAGGATGAGGTTGTTGGGGTTCGGTAGATTTGGAGGGTAGATGTGTCGGGAGTTGACACGCGTAAGAACACGTTTTGTCAGAAGCGGATTTGACGTGGCCGAGCTTCGATGTGGATGAGGATGGCGGGACATCCGACGAAAAAGTGGGGTTAATTAGGCCCAAATTAGGCCAAAAGACGCGTGTCTTAAGACCCTATTTGTTACTGAAATGACAAAAATGTCCTGCAAATTACGTTAGAGAATCTGTAAAAAAAATAAATAAAAGAACTCCAGAGATGAAGAATGGTGGGAGATGTGAACAAGTAGTTGATGGAGATGGAGAAAAGGAGGCTGAAGGTGCCTTGATAGAGCAGTAGTCTGTAGATAAGCACAGGCTGCTCCAGGAGTGAAAATGGTGATTCAAGTGGTGGATAAGGCTTGGAGGAGAGTGGGAGTGAAGTTGGCGAGGTGGATAAGACTCTGGTAAAAAGAACTCCAAGAATAACGCATGTTGCTTTGAGAGTGAGAACGGCGCTCGGAGCACTTGCTCCGACAGTGAGCAGAAGTGACCCCAATAATGAAGACTTGAACGTTGTCAGAAAATGTATGAAGAAACTTTGAAGAGTTTTAAGATGGTGGTGGAAATGGATCGAAAAGTGTTTTGAAAAGATTTTCAAGGTTGTCAACATTTGGATGCTTTAGGACTTTGAAGAGCTTGAAGAACCTCAAGTTTCTATAGCAAGATACTAGAGGAGTATGAAGGAAGTAAGAAAAGGTAATCCGATGAGAATGAAAGTAGTGGCTAGTGTTGATGGTGGATTAATCCCCTGAAATGAAGGAGATGAGGAGTATTTATAGGTAAAATTGCTAGGATTTCAGCTCTGGAGGTTCGTACGGCATGCTCTGATGGACGTCTGCACAAGCAATCTCGATGGAGCAAAGCCTTCTAACACCTTTCCGGAGTTGAAGAGGAGATTAGCCGAAAATGGAATGAAGACTTCTGGGAACTTACTCCAAGAGTGAATCGGCGGCGCTCTGAAGGAAGCATGCACGTGCGATCTAAATGGAGCCAAGTCATTAGAAGCCTTTCCGGGGTTGAAAAAGAGTTGGCCTGCACATGAAAAGAAAGGTTCATGGTGGCTGTTCCAAAGCCCAATCAAGAACGTTCTGAAGGAGACTTGCACATGCAATTCCTTCTGGAGCAAAGCGATCAAGTGACTTTCTGGATTAACAAAGAAAATATCTGAAAATGTAAAGTCTTGGAGGTAAAGTTCCAGATTTGGAGCTAATGTGAAAAGTTCAAAAGTCTAAAATTTTCAAGAGTGTTTGACTCAATTTTGTGCTCCGTTGACTTTATGTTTCAGAGGTCTGATCGCATGTCAGACCTTGTTAGAGATGGTTTATACGATATTGGCTAAGTAGCCATCAAGTTGGCTTTGACACGAAAGTTACTCCGAATGAAGCTGCTCCGACGGTGAGTGTGATCCAGACGAAGGCTGCTTCGAGTGAAGCTGCTCCGAAGGGTGATCATGCTCCACGCAAAGAGTGCTTCGATGGTGAGTTAGGCGAGATAAAGTTCAAAGGAAGGATGCCTGACACGGAAAAGGCTCCATTAGGCATACTTGGACATGAAGAGAATGCTCTGAAAGACATGCCTGCGACGGAGGGAGCCTCCATTAGGAATGTCTTGGAGCGGGTAGAGCCTCTGTTGGAGTCAAAACACTGAGAATCAACCTTGACGAAGAGGAAGATGTTCTAAGGCTTGGATTAGGGGGTTTAGGCTTCCAAAAGGATGGGAGGAAGGCTTTTGGGAATTCTCCATCACCCATTTGTATTTAATCTGAGTAATTTTGAAAACTCTCAAGCGGAATTCAAATTGGATTGAATTAAACGAAAAATGAGCCTACTTGATCACACATGACCCATCAAATCACAACCCACAGGAGTTCTCCGAGTGTGACTTGGGTCCACGAAGTGAAGTAAATAACGTTGCGTGACGCCATGATTGGGCCTGTACCCTTGAATTAGGCCAATACCAAATCAGGTATCAACAGAAGTTAATCAATGATAGAATCCGAAAAAAAGAAGGAAACAAAGGACCCAAAAGCTGTGATCATGTATCAAATTCTAAAAGCTGTGGATATTTATGAAAATTGAACTCTTAGAGGGCCTATTATTTGCTATTATCCCAAAAGAAAGTTACATATTAAATATTTCATTCCATAGGTGTCAAATATAACATTGACATTAATTACATTAGAGATGGTGTCTTAGATGATTAAAAATTTCCCAGCCACTAAAAAAAGTTAGCTGTCACTTCATGAAAGTTGAAATTTGTGGTGGATAGAGTTACTTTTCCACTGATAAGAACTGTGTTTTAATTGTTAGATTAGTTTTTCAATGATTTAATTTAGAGTACGGACAATTATGTATCACGTTATGTAAATTGTTAATGTGAATATGCACATATTTAACTGTTAAAAGACTAATTAAATAGTTAAAAATAACAATTCCTAGTGGAGCCTACTATAAATATTCTCAAAATTTGAATGGATGATAAGTTTTTATGCTTTCATCTGGCTGTAAAAAATGAGAAGGATGTATCAAAGAAAAATAAAAGGAGAAAAGAGATAAATACTTTCTTAGAGTGCATGAGTTTAGATTTTTACTTTTTGCTCTTAATTAATATCCTTTTAGCCAAATAATTATGTAAGTCAAAAGGAAATTATTAAGAGTAAGGATAAAAATAAAAACTCATGTACTCTTTAAGATAAATTTAGTAATTCTATCAAAATTAAAATGTATTCTAGTCACGAACAAGCTAACATGCAAAATTTTCAACCAAAAATAAATAAATAAATAAGAAAACTAAATATACCATTATAAAATCTATACAGTGATGATTGTCTTACAAACATAAATAATTCATGCTTCCAACTAAGATTAATAATTTATGATAAAATCAATGACTCTGGGGTTGTTATTTTGCAACAAAACTCAAAAAAAGTTGAAACTTAAGTTACAATTTTATTTAAGTTCACGTTCTTTTAGGGTCCGTTCAGTTTGCTGATTCGAGTTTTTAATTCGAGTTGAGATGTGATTTTATGTGAGAGCTTTTTACTGTAACAAAAAAGTTAGATGTGACTGTTTCTGAGAGTTTTTTACTATAGCAAAACTCGAATTAGTGAAATAAACGGGGCCTTAAGTTCTAACTTTATTCAACTTTACTCAACTTTATTCAAATTACAATTTCAACTCAAGTTATAACTCAAATTCAACTAAAAAATTACACTCAAGTCACACTCTAAAAAAACAGGCCTCTATTTTTTGGTTTTAAATCTGTGTTAAAATTTATTTATTATGCATACTTTAATTTATTCCCATTTGATTTTGACAACAATCAGTATCAGTACAAAGCCCTATAATAAAAGACCTATATTATTGATGCTACTATCTTCGCTTTAAAAGAAAAAGTGAAAAAAAAAAAAAACAAATACAACTTATGTTATTGCAAAGTGTTGTTCATAAAATTCGACTCATAGAGTCATATGTATTGTCTACCATTTACGTGACTAAAGCTAGTATCTTTTATTTTGAAAAGTAAAGGAATAGAAACGAGAATAATCAATTTCTTTTATAGCGTTTACCTACCTATTAGACAATGAAATGAGAAATAATTAAATTCACTTTTTAGTATTTACCAAACTTATAAATAAGAATCTCATCAATATAATTAATTATTATTTTTACATAATTGAATAATCATAAACTTATAACATATGAATAAAAAAAAACTTATAACATGTGAAATCTAAAAATATAAGTAAATTTAGCATTATTTTCATCTAACTCCAAAATAATAGAATCAAACATCTTTTTTTTCATAAACCATTTTTGTTTTTGTTTTTTTTTCGTTTTTGTTTTTTTTTTTTTTTTGTTTTGTTTTGGATTAACAATGTTACAATATCTTGGTTTTGGGTTATGTGGGGTTGCCATCTCAATTACATGGAAATCTTGAGATTTCATACAAATCTTTCGCATGTCATCGCAATTCGCCGCATAAAGTCCCCATGAAAATCATAATCCCAATTCTACCCTCAGCCGTTGAGCTTCCCAGCAACTCTAACACGCGCTTCCACACTCGTAAGAATCAAGCTACAAAACCCACTAACCCCTTTTCTTCCAATAGGCCCATAGCTATAAGCTTTTCCATCAAATAGTATCTCTCCACGTGGCGAACGGTCCCATCACCTTCAAGATATTTTACAACCATCGATCATCCTCTGCTCCGCATTCCACTATGTATTCCGTACACTCCAAATCGAACATCCCCACGTGGACATTACTGACGAAATACCAGGACATTTTGGTCAACTCGATTTTAATCGTCGTTCTTATTTGTTCACGCGCGTGAAATAAATGAAACTGGAAACGAAGCGCCGTGAACCCACTTTCCCACGTTATTCTCCTGCTCCCTCGGAAACCAAACAAAATAATTAAGGGCTATTGATAATTTCGGCCCTAACTATTCTTCTTGTTCCATTTTAACCCCTAAATCATGCTCCTTATTCCATATTTGGTCATTCGTGACACACCGTTAAGAATACAATAGATTCAACTATATGACGCTTACATGCTAAGTTAATGGATGACATTTTAAGCAAATCATTTCCAAGTAAAATTATTAAAAAAAAGAAAAAATTATGCTTTCTTAAAACACGAGCTCATTAATAAAGCAGTTGCAAATATAACCTAGTGGTAATTTCACCTTTGACCTTACTAAAAGATGTCAAGGAAAAAAGCTTGTTGGTGAGTGTTATGGGAGAAAATATGAAGGACAACATGACACATGGCCTTAATCTATTCTCGCAAAGCAGAACCCTCGACGTCTGAGACCCCTTTCCCTTCCGTCGTTTAGAGCCCGAGTAAGAAGCCCAACTTAGGGCGTCGATTTCATTTGGCATCGACAGGTCGTACCGTCGACCTTACAACATAGAAGTCCCCCGCCAAGAAGAACAATTGGGCTAAACAACACTGGCGACGAGGGGAATGCTCCTTGAGGGAAAGCCTGACGTGGCAAGCTGCGTAAGGGATGTCCACAGTACAAACATTAAATGCAAACCCTTAAACCGCCCCTACGGGGGACAGAAAAGGGTTACAGCTGTGCACATAGCCGTAATGGGAGACTAATTGACTGAGTGAACAGTGTGCAAAAAGTGATTAGTGGGCTATGGGTTGGGCCTAGAAAGGGAGACCACTTGAGTGCTTGTTCAGCCTACAGGAGAAAACCCCTCTAACGAAGGAAGCTCGGCTATAAAAGGAGAGAAACCTCATACGGAAAGAAGGTTGATCTTTTATAAGAAAGAAAGAACGAAAGAGCATATTGTAAATTGTAACAATCTCAAAAAGGAATAACAAACCACAGTGGATGTAGCTCTTCATTTTATAAGAGTGAACCACTATAAATCTTGTGCGTTTTCCTACTTTAAGTATTTTTTATTATATTGCCTACTGCACAAAAAATACCGCAAGCACATCAAACTCCTACATATAACCTATATTTAAGCCGGTAATCCGACGAAAAACCAGAGGTAAATCGGCCTATTTTTGTTGGCGAAAATTCACCGTCAACAATTGGCGACTCCACTGGGGACGACACGCGTTTGACCCCTGATTAACGCTCAAAAGTGATATTCACAAGCGGTCAATTGTAGCACAGAAGGGCGGTCGTATCCACAGAGAGATAACAAAATAACAAGAATGATTAACAGAATAAGAGCGTTAGAGAAAAGTGAATTAAAGAAAAATGAGAGTTTTTGAGATTTTTGTTGCAAATAAAATAAAAAGGAGAAAATCTGTATGAAGAAAACGGTAAAGTGTCGAGAATCCCTAATGCTTCGTTCACCAATCCAAGTTTTGATTCACAATATTAAATAACCGAATAAATTAAATCTGTATGTTGGCTCAGAAAATATTATTATTACAAGTTATCTAAAATCGACAATATATCAATCTGACAATATTGCAGTAAAAGACAATTTGTAAAATAATTTGAATAACAAAACATTGTGTGACATAATTACATAAGAAAAGCGACACTGAACTTATATAAAAATTGACACACAATATTTTGAAAAGTAATAGAAAAATAGATGAGATTTAATTTATTCAGATGTTAAACTTTACAGCACAAGGAATCAAAACCCCACATTGGGTGACTCAACAGAAGTTCATCTCTAACCTCACCAAGAAAACTCTAGCCTATCTTGCAAAACATTCTCACAAGTTCTAGAGAGAAAATATGAGACTGACAGCAAGACGATAGAAAACTGAATATTCCCAGCTTCTAAAAACCTTAGGCTAACCCCTTTATTTATAGTGTTCAGAGGTTGCCTGTCAAATAAGGAAATAAATAGTAAAACTAGAAAATTATAAAAGAAAAGGAAATAAAATAAAATTACACATAAATTAGGAGAAATCATATATTTGATTTGGGGAAGAAATCTGGTAATTTGAGGAGAAGAAATCCGGATTTAGCACATCATCTGGACACGTGTCGAAGCTTGGTTGGAGGCATGGAATTGAGCCGCCACGTGTCGCGCTCGGAGTGGCTGGCGTGTGCTGGCAGAAGGCTGTCGTGGGGACAGCTGGCGTGCGCGGAGTGAGCTGGGCTGGCACGCTATCGTGCGGGACCCACGTGAGGAAGGCCTTGGACGCGCGCTGACGAACGCATGGAAGGAACGCGCGCTCTGATGAGCCGCGTGCTGAGGACGCGCGCGAGGGAGAGTCGGGGAGCATGGAAAAGCTGGGACCCACGCGGACTGATGTGACTTGGCCGGCTCAGCTTACTCGGCTCAATCGGCTCGGCTCTCTCTTTCTGATGGGTTGCGCGGCTCGGCTGAGAGGCTTGGCTCCGGATGGTTGAAAATATGGCTTTCATGGCTTATTTTTGTGTGACTTTTTACACTGCTTTTTATCTGTAAATAATTAAACAAAAACTAGACAAATTCCAATTAAAAATATTATGAATAAAAATAATGGAATTGTTTAATTAAAGCTTAAATATTTTAATATTGTGTAAATCAAAAGCAATATTTAGGGTGCATTTTCATGCACTAATCAACCCCCAGCAACAACAACATAGTCAGCAAACATGCCTCTAAGAAGAAGAATTGAGGCCAACAACCAAGGCAGCCAGATGGACGAGACCGCCACTCATCCGGTGAATGACGGGGTGGAGGAGGTTCCATCCCCGGTCAGAAATGAGGTCCCACCCCCAGACGTGCCGCGACCGGATCCTGTGCAGATGCAGGCCCAATTAGCCACTCTAACCGATCTGGTACGTGGACTAATGACTGTGGTCGAACGCTTGGACGGAAGAAACTCTATGCCACCTTTAGAAGACGCCCCGATGTCACTGGGACATGCCATGGCCGAAAACCCCAACCCTGGTGACCGCCCACATATCTTAGAAGAGATCGGGGATAGTGATGATCAAAGGGGCCAGCCCAGGCCCCGACCTTCCCAATCCTCCGGTGGCCATTTAAGGGCCTCCGGACTCCGGGCTCCCGAGGACCCGATACCAAGAGGCCGGGGAAACCCTGAGGTACTACCCCAAAACCCAGGAAGAAACCCACCGAGAGACTCAGGGTCAGTACAGGCGGGCAGGCAGGCAAGAGGCGGACCCAACGGTCAAAGGGCAGAGGCGTCGATAGTAGCTGGCTCGGCCATCTCAACAGAGGAGGCGCACGCCATCATGGAGCACATGGCCAGCCTGGAGCAAAAACTCACAGGGGACGTAGCAAGCCTGAAAAAGAACACAGGGCGAGTGGCTGAGGTGGTAAACGTCGATATCACACCTAGTCACACACACGACCACCCATTTACCGAAGAGATAATGGCGCCACCTCTCCCCGACAAATACCGATAGCCGTCGATCCCACCATATGATGGTCGAGGGGATCCCGACGATCACTTAAAAATGTACACGGGGCACATGCTCTTACATGGGTATGCTGAGGAAATTATGTGCCGAGCCTTCCGGAACCATTTGACGGACTCTGGCCGAAAATGGTTTCGGACGCTGAGGCCAAACTCTATCTCGAGCTGGGATGAGCTGAAGGAAGCATTTTCCCTCCAATTCATAGGGGTTAAAAAATATGTCCCCCCGAAGCAGAACAAGACGACGATATACCAACAGTCGAATGAGTCATTGAGAGAATAACTTGCGAGGTATGGGGAAGCTGTCGCCGCCATGATGGATATAACTGGCAGAGAGGTCTTGATGGGGGCATTATCTAGTATGAAGAAGATTACCCCCTTCAAGAGAGAGCTGAACCAAAAGCCACCGTCCAGCTATAAGGAATTTCTTGCGCGAGCGCAAGGATACATCAACGCCGAGGAGGCAGACGCAAACGACCCCGAGCACAGGTCCAACAAGAACAAAGGGACCGAACAAGGGTCGACGCCATCAAAGCAGGATGGGAAGAAGCGTCGAGGTGGAGGAAGCGGAGACAAGCAGCCAGTTGCGACGTCGAATGCTCCGGAAGCTAAGAAGCCAAGGGAGGAGGAGAACCGTAAGCCTCGGCTGTTTCAAAGGTACGATTCCTACCACGAATTAACAGTATGAGTCGAGGAAGTCTTCAATCAGGTCAGCCGCGAAAATCTGCTGTGCCGCCCAGAGCTAATGAGGACAGATCCCAGCCGAAGGAACCAGAAGAAATTCTGCAGGTTCCACGGCGATGTCGGCCACCACACCAACGATTGTGCTGACCTCAAGGATGAAATCGATAGAGTAATTCACGAGGGGAGGCTACATGAATTCAAAGCTGAGCGAAGACCTCGAAATGATGGCCACGGTAGGCAGAATGACGGTCGACGTCGAGAGGAGAACCAACGTCCCGAGGACCGAGAACCTGTCAGCGTCATACAGACTGTCCTCGGTGGCCCCTATATAGGAGGAGACTCAAGGAGATCCCAGAAGGATTACGCCCACGAGGCCAGAGGGGTTTACCAGGAAAGATTCCGAAGTGTCTCCGCTGTAAAAACCCCACAATATAATAGTGCCGATGTGGCATTTAATGAGGACGACACCAGCGGAGTTCACTTTCTCCACAACGACGCATTGGTAGTGGAAGCCATGATTGGAAATCACACTGTATGCCGAATCCTGGTAGACAATGGGAGCTCGGTGGACCTCCTTTACTCCGACTGCTTGGAAAAGATGGGGATCCGAAAGGAGCAGTTGGAGAAGACCACTAGGCCATTATACGGTTTCACCGGGGACTCCGTCATCCCTCAGGGGACTATCCGGTTGCCTATAATCGTCAGAGAAAAACCCCGACAGACCACGATAATGGCCAACTTTGTGGTAATAAAGGGGGGCTCTCAGTATATGCTGTAATCGGGAGACCGACCCTTCAGGCACTGAGGGCAATAACCTTCGTCTACCACCAGAAGGTTAAGTTCCCTACCCCAAACGATGTAGGCGAGATGAAGAGCAACCAGTACGAAGCTAGGGTTGTATACTCCGATGCCCTCCGTGGATACGACCAGCCAAGGCGACAGGAGGCCAGAATGGTCTATCAAAACACTGTTGAAGACATAGATCCCAGGGTTCAAGAGGAGGTCGCCTAGTCCCAACCCATCGAGCAATTGGTGGAAATTCGAGTTGATGAAGGCGAGCCAACCAAAGTACTAAAAATGGGCTCAGGCTTAGCCCCATCACTCAAGATTGAAGTTGAGGACTTCCTCAAAAAGAACTTAGACGTCTTCGCCTGGAACCATGTCGATATGGAAGGGATCGACGCCGAGGTCATATGTCACTTCCTGAACGTTGACTCCTCATATCCTCCCAAGCGCTAGAAGCGTCAACCAATGAACCCAGAGAGGTATGAAGCGCTGAAAGAGGAGGTCGACAAGTTGATCAACAATGGGTTCATCAGGGAGGCCCATTACCCGCATTGGGTTTCGAACCCCGTTTTGGTGGTCAAGCCTAACAGGAGCTGGAGGACATGCGTCGACTTCAGCGATCTCAACAAAGCCTACCCGAAGGACGGCTTTCCACTCCCTCGAATAGACCAGATGGTCGACGCCACAGCAGGGCATGAAATACTGAGTTTCGTGGATGCATACTCCGGGTACAACCAGATCCCCATGCATCCAGCCGACGAGGAGCATACATCCTTCATAACCGACAGGGGCCTCTACTGCTACAAGGTAATGCCTTTTGGCTTAAAGAATGCGGGGGCTACCTAGCAAAGGCTCGTGAATAAAAATGTTCGCTCAATAGCTCGGCAAATCAATGGAAGTCGACGTCGACAACATGCTTGTGAAAAGTGCCAGGGCCAACCAACACGTCGACCACCTGGGTGAAATATTTGGTGTATTAAAAAAATACCACATGAAACTAAATCCCTAAAAATGCGCCTTTGGAGTTGGGTAAGAGAAGTTTCTTGGTTTCATGGTCAGCAACCGGGGGATAGAAGCTAACCCTGAAAAGATTAAAGCCTTGCAGGATATTGTTGGGAATGGTGTCCTAGAAGCATAAGATGTAATATGATATTTATTATTTATTTAATAAAAGAGTTTATTCATCAATTTTATGTGTATATATTTGTGAATATTTTATGAATATCAATGAAAATTCTATGATTATTTATGTAACCTTAAACATTGTATATAAGTGTTATATACGAGAGGATAATGTTGAAGGATAATAATCAAAAAGTAATGTTCATAATGAATTTAATTAAAGTTCAAAATCTTTAATTAAAACA